>NC_092864.1:3659671-3680782 GCF_032062135.1 Pyxicephalus adspersus | reverse complement strand
CGGCTTTTTTTTTCTCCGCCGGCCGGCTTCTTGTGTTAGAAGCACCCGACGCTGGACGGAGAACGACGTGGGACGATCAGCAGGACCAGGTAAGAAGCCGGCCGGCATCTTACCGGTCCCGCTGGTATAGGAGACGGCACCCGACGCTGGAGGACGACGCTGGAACACAGACCCGACGCTGGAACACGGACGCGACGCTGGATGAGCACACCGGGACCAGGTAAGTGAGATTTTATTATAGGCGGAAAAGTACGGTGTTATCGATAGTTGCAAAAATCTTTGCACGGAAAAGTACGGGGTTAGCGGTTGGGAGGTTAATTCTGTAAAAAAAATACAGATATCTCATTCTGATACCACTTGGTATCTATCAAAATAAACAGAAAAATTCCTGTATTTCTGTAAAAAAATATACAGATATGTCATTCTGATTC
Source organism: Pyxicephalus adspersus (assembly GCF_032062135.1). Lineage (NCBI taxonomy): Eukaryota > Metazoa > Chordata > Amphibia > Anura > Pyxicephalidae > Pyxicephalus > Pyxicephalus adspersus. The sequence continues at coordinate 3,680,351 of NC_092864.1, read as the reverse complement.
CACTTGCTATCTATCAACGTAAACAGAAACGTTTCTGTAAAAAAAATACAGATATTTAATTCTGATACCACTTTCTATCTATCAAAATAAAACAGAAAAAATTCTCTATTTTTCAAAAAACCCAGATATTTCATTCTGATACAACTTGCTATCAAAATAGAAAAATTTCTGTAATTCTGTAAAAAAAATACAGATATTTAATTTTGATACCACTTGCTATCTATCAAAATAATCAGAAAAATGTCTGTATTTCTGAAAAAAAATAAAGATATTTCATTCTGATACTACTTGCTATCTATCTAAATAAACAGAAAAATTTCTGTCAAAAAATCCAGATATTTCATTCTAACATCACTTGCTATCTATCAAAATAAACCGAAAAATATCTGTATTTCTTTTAAAAAAAATTACAAATATTTCATTCTGATAGCACTTGCTATCTATGAAAATAAACAGAAACATTTCTGTATTTCTGTCAAAAAAATACAGATATTTATTTCTGATACCACTTGCTATCTATCAAAATAAACAGAAAAATTCCTGTACTCTACTAAAAATAAAAATATTTAATTATGAATCACACAGCTCCATTACAAGTGAAATAGGCCTCAAAGTGGATAAAGGCAGAGGGCCCTGAGGGGGTGCTCGGTAAAAAAAAATTAGCCAGTTACACAGCTCCATTGCAAGTTATAGACCTCAGAGACAGAGTAGAGGTAGAGGGTGAGAAGTAGAAGGAGATGCCGAAAGGCTGTGAACGTGCTCTTCCCATCAAGATGTCCGTGCAGCACTTGACGACGGCGGTGTTGAAGTCATTGTCGATCGAAGCCTTATTCATTTTAATAAAAGTGATTCCGTCGACATTTTCTGCAGAGAGCCGAATCCGTTCGTCACTCAGTATGCTTTGCAGGTTGCAGATGTCCCATGCAGAGCTCAGGTATTCCTGCACCATGACTGAGTACCGCTGCTGAGTGTCATTGGCAATTGCTGCACGACTGGCAGCTTGCTTCCGCTGAAAAAAAGCCTGCATAGTTTGGCTTAGACGACCTCTACTGCTGCTGCCACCCATGCCACTTAAAGCAGTTGTTTGGCTTCCATGGCTGGTGGAACTGCCATAGGGATCCTTGCTGTTGATGCTGCTGTTGATGCTGCTGTTGCTGCTGGCAGCCGGAAAGGCTGAGCACAAGTCCCTTACAAGCACTTCTTGGTAGTGCTGCATTTTAGGTCCCCTGTATTGGGGCAAGATCAGTTGTTGTATCTCAGGCTTGTAACGTGGATCCAGTAACGTAGCAATCCAATAGTCGTCAGTCTGTTCTTAAGCGTTGTATGCGCGGATCTTTGGCTATGCACGCCTGCATGAAGGCTGTCATGTGGCTCAAACTATCCACAGCTGAGGTAATTCTGGTCCCACACTCCTGTGGGTTGAACAGCAGCACAGGGTCGTCGTCCTCCTCCTCCTCCTGGTCTTGCCATCCATGGAACATGCCGCCTTGTGTTTGGGTGGATGGATGCCATGTACCCTCAATATCCTCCTCTGTACCTTCCTTCCCTTCTCCCATGCCTGCAATGTCCTCCTCATCCTCTTCCACCTCCTCCTCTTCCTGGATTTGTGGTGCACTATGCATACTAGGCACGCATGTCTGAGATGATGTTTGAAACGTCATCTCTTGATGCAGCGTCCGCGACCAGGTGTTCCCACCAGGTTACTGGGTGGTGGCTTTTTAAATGAGTGCTCATGCAACTTGTTCCAAGTTTGTTTGGGTTTTTGCCTCGTTTCATGTGTTGAGCACACAGTTTACAGATGATCATAGTGTTGTCATCACTATGGACATTAAAAAATGCCCACACTAGCGAACATCTAACTCGGCCGAAAGGTTCTCTGGAGCTGGTGCTTGTGGTGGCGGTCAGCGGTTGTTGAGGCACAGCTGTGGTGACAGCTTCTGACAATTTACGTCTATGACTTGCCTCACTGGTACTTGAAGTGTGGACAGCTTTTACCCTCTTCCTCCCTCTCTCCCTTTGAGGGCGCTCTGCAACCTCCTCCTCCTCTTCTTCCTGCCTAATATGATCTCCTTGTTCGCCCCATGTCGGATCAAGGACATCATCATCATCATCAGAAGAGACAGTTTCCCTGTACGTACCGAAAGGAAGCAGCGGCATTTTAGAGCCAGTTTGAACTGGCTGGTCTGGCTCAGGGTGTTCTGGTGAAAAATAACTGGGGGGAAAGCCTGTGAACTGACTCTCTTCATCAGATGGGTGAAACAACTCAGCATCTTCAATGAATGATTGTAGCTGCGCCTCTCCAACCCCTCGGTGGGACTCCGCTACATACTGCCGTACACGTGACTTTCCAGCCGCTGATGAGGAACTAGGAGGAACAGGTGTATCATGGACTGTTTGGGCTAACAGTGAAACACTCTTCCTATCTGAGTACAGTAGATTTCAGGACGGCACACATACAGTACAATCCAACAATCTATCTGACTAATAGTGTGAGTGTGACACAGTCTAACAAAGTAAAGCAAGCCAAGAAGCACAGAAAGGTTGTGATGCTATCAGCAAATCTCTGTCAGAGTAAATGCAGGCACACCTTCGCCTTATATAGGCCAATGGCTGCCTGTGTGGCATTCAGTGACAGACAGCCAATTGGCTGCCTGCCACAACAAACATGGAGGGGGCATCCCTGCTGTTATTGGAGGGGCCTAGGCATCATGGGGGAGGTCCCTAGGCATTGTGGGAGGGTCCGTTACTAAGTCACGTTTGCAGCTGCTACACTGCTAGAAAATTCCTTGTAGATTTGCTGATGACTTGTAGGATTTTCTGCAAATGTTGTAGAATTTTCTAAATGCATTTTTAGATTTGGAAAATATTTTAGCAGCCCACTTTCAAGGTCTCTTTCAAAAGCCTGCAGTTTTCCTTCAAATGTTTTGATATCACAAAACATTCTGCTTTTTTTCCTACAGCTTGTAGTTGTTTGTTCAGTACATTGAAGTGTAGTGTAAAATCTGTAAAGAAAAACATGAGGTTTGTAAGCCAGGCCATATCAGTGATCCGTGGATATTCCGGCCCTTTTCATCAATAAATAGCCCAATACCATCCAAGCAGGCTACAAATCTCTCCAGGACTCGTCCTCAGTATACACAATTATACAGAGCCTGAACCTCCTACAGAAGTGCTAGAAACTGGAAGATTCAGAGCACAAGCCATGAGGTAATTCACCATTTGTGTGACACCTTTGAGGACATTTATTACTGCTTTCCCTGGCACAAAGGGCTTCCTGATAAATAATACAATGGAACTGAGTGGCTTGATGTATTGTTTCTTTAACAAAGAACTGTATGAACCCAGATGTTACCTCCACCATAGAAGGTGTTCAAGATTTAGAGTTAACAAAAACACAAAAGTAAAAAAAATGAAGCACCCAATACAATTCTATCCTTATACAAAAAATAACACTAATAATTAACACTATAGAAATTAATATTTCCTGAATGTTATTCTTAGCAGGGGTCCTTTTAAATTTGCTGACCACCAGGGGGCAATGTTGCACTGACCACCAGGGGGCAATGTTGCACTGACCACCAGGAGGCAATATTCCACTGACCAGCAGCTATTGGCCTGCTCTGAAAAAGGTATCTGAGTGCATTTCCTACCTTCAATTCACCTCTGTACGTGCGTTGGACTTTCATGCAATGTACAGCAATCGCTCCCTATGACAGAACCAATCCATAATCCAACATCAGCAATGAGCACCAACCTGATAAGACTGATTACCTGATCAGAACATAAGAATGGCCCATCTAGTTCAGCTCCTGTGTCTCACATTGGCCCCTATATATAATAAGGAGGCTTTATTAATATTATTAATAAACAGGATTTATTTAGCGGCAACATATTAGGCAGTGCTGTACAATAAATAGGGGTTGCAAATGACAGATAGATACAGCCAGTGACACAGGAGGAGGACCCTGCCCTGAAGAGCTTACAATCTAAGAGGTGGGGGAATTAGCACACAATAGGAGGGGAAGTAGCACAAACCCATAAGGGCTAGTAACCTGTGATGGACTTTTACTCCAGAAATATTTCTAATCCCCTATCTAGCCTAGATGCCATCACCACAGTGCAGAATTACCGCCTTCATTTATTTCAGTAACTAAAACAATGACGCTAACACAGAAAATGAGAAACATCTTCCTACCGTGTTTCTCCGAAAATAAGACCTATCCCGAAAGTAAGCCCTAGCATGCTAATCATGCAAGGGTGAAATATAAGCCCTCCTCCAAAAGTAACCCCTATTGGCTTCTTCGGAGGGTGTGGTCACGTGGTACACGGAGGGATACCAAGAGGAAGGAGGGAGCAGAGAGCGAGAGCGAGCAGGAGATTTCAAAAGCACTGGAGCAAGGGGTGAAGAAATCGCAGGGTTAATTAACCTACAGTACTCTGTTGTGACAGATGCTGCACTTGTTATATTGCACTTGTTTGCTTATGAAGCTGTGTTTTTTTCATTGCTCTTTTATGTCTATTCTTATTCATGACTTCTTGTATATAACAGAAGAAATCTGTGATTTTGACAGGTCACAGGTAACACAGAGGTATCTTTCTATAGTAATATTGGTTATTTTTAGAAATATACCCTGGCAGAGGGGTATCCTGGCACTTGTGAGCTGCTTCTGGTCCCTGACATGATCCTCTATAATTCGGAGCTGGTAGGAAAGTGATAGAAGCCCCTAGACCTAAAGAAGCACTCAACTCATGCAATGCTGGGATAGTCTCACTACATGGGTAGTTTATTAATAGTTTAATACCTCATCTACTGCCCCCATATACTGCCCTCCAGTACACTATACCTAATCTACTGCCCCAAAATACTGCCCTCCAGTACACTACACATCATCTACTACCCCAATATACTGCCCTCCAGTACACTATACCTCATCTACTACCCCAATATACTGCCCTCCAGTACACTATACCTAATCTACTGCCCCAATATACTGCCCTTCAGTACACTATACCTAATCTACTGCCCCCAATATACTGCCCTCCAGTACACTATACCTAATCTATTGCCCCAATATACTGCCCTTCAGTACACTATACCTAATCTACTGCCCCAAAATACTGCTATCCAGTACACAATATCTAATCTACTGCCCCAATATACTGCCCTCCAGTACACTATACATCATCTACTGCCCCAATATACTGACCCCCTGTACACTATACCTAATCTACTGCCCCAATATACTGCCCTCCACTACAGTATACTTCATTTACTGTCCCAATATACTGCCCTCCAGTACACTATACCTCATCTACTGCCCCCAGTATAATGCCTCCAGTACATTATACCTAATCTACTGCCCCATTATACTGCTGTCCAGTACAGTATACCTAATCTATTGCCCCAATATACTGCCCTCCAGTACACTATACCTAATCTACTGTGCCCCAATATACTGCCCTCCAGTACACTATACCTAATCTACTGGCCCAATATACTGCCCTCCAGTACACTATACCTCCAGTAAAGTAAACTTCATCTACTGCCCCCATTAAACTGCCCCCAGTACACTATACCTAATCTACTGCCCCAATATACTGCCCCCCAGTTCACTATACCTAATCTACTGCCCCAATATACTGCCCTCCACTACAGTATACTTCATCTACTGCCCCCAATATACTGCCCTCCAGTACACTATACCTCATCTACTGCCCCCAATATACTGCCTCCCAGTACATTATACCTAATCTACTGCCCCATTATACTGCTGTCCAGTACACTATACCTAATCTATTGCCCCGATATACTGCCCTCCAGTACACTATACCTAATCTACTGCCCCAATATACTGCCCTCCAGTACACTATACCTCATCTACTGCCCCAATATACTGCCCCCCCAGTACACTATACCCCATCTACTGCCCCCCAGTACACTATACCTAATCTACTGCCCCAATATACTGCCCCCCCAGTACACTATACCCCATCTACTGCCCCTAATACACTTCCCATAGTTCTCCCCTGCCCATTTTTAGGGGGCGGGCCGCCCACCTGCTGTAATTATTCCGCCCGGCACATTATCAGACACCGGAGAGGCTGCTGTGCTCGCTCCGTTCTCCGCTGATAAGAGCTGATTGGCGATTATTGCCGGGCGGAGTGAGGAGAGCACAGGCCGCCCCTCCCCCTCCTATAGCTGTGCCGAGTCTTTTGGAAAAAAAATCCCACATGGTGTAAACATATCACATCCTTAAACTGTATGTCATAATGATTTGTAGTTTTTAGGGTGCACAGGGTGCTAATGTAGTCAGCACCATTTACAATTCCAGCACCCCAGCTTTTACAAATTTCATGATATGGAGATCAGAATTATAAAATCTTGTGAAAACACAACACTGGGGTTGCAGTATTAAAAGCAAATGCACCTGGGAGTCCTAATTTAAATTGCGGACCCCTGGGGGCCCCTTACATAGAAAGGAGCATTGGGGAAGGGCCCCTAAATTTATACTTATCTCTCACAAATCTATAACTGTCATACTATGCTACCATGTTACTATCTGCTTCTCTTCTTTGAACCCCAATTTCCCTAGAATTGTGGGGTGTACACAGCCAAAAATGTAGGTGCAATGAGGGGACACCTTTGGATAAGCCCCCCCCCCACACACACACTAAAATTTCATTACTATGGCAAACGCACTGCCCTGTTACACATTACTGCCCACTTCTAACACTGGAACCCCAATTTCTCTGGAATGGGGAGGTGTAGGAAACTGAAAAAGTGTGGGGAACATCTGTGGATAACACCCCCTAAAGTTTTATTACAATGACATCATTAGAACATAAAAAACTCTGCCCATCAAAACAAAATTGGGGTTCAGGTACTGGTGGGGTAAGTAACAGGGCAGCGTGTATTGATGGGCAAAGTTTATGTAATGATGAAAGTTTGGGGGGTGTTAGCCACAAGTGTCCCCCACTTGCACCTATGATTCTGTTTATCTGCACCTCTCTGTTCTAGAGAAATCGGGGTTCAAGGTAGGTAAGCGGACAGTTTAATGGGCAGAGGTTTTTATGTTCTAATGATGCCATGCTAATTAAATGTTAGGGGTTTATACATCTGTTCCCCACTTGCATCTGCATTTTCAGTTCCTGCACCTCCCCATTCCAGATAAATTGGGGTTCAAACAGAAGCTGAAAGGACAGCACAGTATTACAGTTATAGTTTGGTGAAAGTTAGGTAAATTATTTAAGGAGGGCACCCCAATGCTTGTTACTATGTAAGTGGCCCCGGGGGCCCTTAATTTGCATTTCAATTTTGGCCTCCTAGGTGCACTTTCTTATAAAACAGCAACCCAAATCTTCCAATTTCCATGAGTTTTTAAACTCATGATCCCCTTATTTTGAAAGTCTTGAAATTAAAAAAAGAAATGTTGGTTATTAGTAGCTATGTGAGTCCCCTGTGTACCCTAAAATTTTAGGTAATTACAACCAACAATTTAGGGGATCTAAAGGATTGAGCACAATGAGTTGTTAGGCTGCAGAACATGACAAGCAGACGTTACATACACAGCGATCATACTAAGGGTGTATAAATTTCACAGGATGTTTTTGTTTTTGGAAGTGATGAGAGGAGGACACTGGCTGTCCTGCCCCCATCTGCGATCACATGCATGATGCTCTATGTGTTACCAAGGTGGAGGGGGGACAATAATTATTTTTTACTATACAATGCTTATTCACACAAAGAATTGTTTGGGTCTTACATCTATATAGAGCAAAAGTGACTTTTTTGTATTAATTTATTTTGAATGCATTACATTATGTCTCCAGTGTGTGTCACTGTTACAATGTGCCCAGACAGCAGAGGGTTAATAAAAAGAGCGCGAAAGAACAGGAATTAACCAGTTTCATGTACGTCATTGCATGCTTCTGCATGATTGTACAGGTACGTGTTGCTATTTTTAATATCTTTTTGCATCTTATGACAATAGGTAAGCAGTGCAATGCCCTGTTTATTAGCTGAGTACCCAATTGATAGATATTTTACACTCACAAAGGACTTTATAGACCAGAGAAGCACACATTTCTTTCTGCATGACTATATTAGCATAGTACAAACCTCCAGATGAGTGGAGGGCAGGTAAGGTGCAAACAGTAATTTAATCATTTGTATCTATTTATAAACAGTGAACATGTGAATGTGAGACGTGGGGTCAGAATGCAAAGCTGCGCTTCCTAATCATTCTGTCTGTAGTTTGTGTTGAGAGGGGTCCATGGTGTTTAGCACCTTCATACAGGAATGGGGTATGTTTGTTAGCAGGGGATAGGTAGTGGTTGCTTTTTTATAAGCATTGTCTATGTACTCCAGGTGCACTTCTAATTTTGCTCACCTGTACCTCCCCCCTGTTCCAGAGACATTGGGGTTCAGGTGCTAGAAGCCTCCAGCAATGTGTATCAGGGTAGATTTTTCTGATGGGCAGAGTTTTTTATATTCTGACTATGGCCTAACAATGAAATTTTATGGGTTGTTAGCCACAGGTGTCCCCCATTTGTACCTTCATCTTTGTTCACCTGTACATCTCCCCAATACAGGGAAATTGGGGTTTAAAGTAGGGAAGGGGGCAGGGTAATGTGGTATGACATTTCTAGGTATGTGACAGGTAGGTATAATGTTAGGGGTCGCACCTCCTTACTATGTAAATGGCCCTGGCGGTTTATTTTCGGGCTTCTAGACACTCTTACTTTTAAAACAGCAACCCTGATGTTCAACGATAATTATTTTTTATAAATATAATCCCCATATTTTTAAAGTTGGTAAATGTGGGGAGATGAGTATAGGGAATTGGAAAAACTAGACCAGTCTGCCCCCAAAGGGGGCAAAAGCTGTCCTTCGGGGACAGGGCCTCTTCCTCACAATTTGGCCGGTGTTGTATGGGTCTGTGGGTGGGGAACCTATTTGAAATCTAGTAGCCCCCTCTGCTGTCCACTCAGGTGAAGGAGTGCAGGGGCACATAGTACCCTTTACCCATTCCCATAAAAGTTTAAAAGAGCCCAAAAATAAAGCCACCACATCAGGTGTAAAAAATATTTATTCTATTTTTACTAACACATTTTCCAGATTGTGTATATGCGCCCACTATGGATAATCCATCCATCCGTTTATCCTACAGGGTTTCCACACTGTAGTGATCATCCATTGTGGGTTCGTTTACACAAACGGAACGAGGTCTCTATTGTCTATCTATTGGGAACTAGCACACTGTGAGTTATAGCGCCTATCTAGTGGCAGTCAGTGCAATTACACCTAAATCAAACCCAGTACCTAATCAATAGGACTTTTACACTGCTTGCTGTGACAGCTCCCCAATACCCCATTGAAGTGAATGGAGCTTCTGATCACCAGTTCAGGGTAATTACATTAGTGCAAACAATCACTTATCATCACTTTAAATTTAAAAAGCCAATTGTTATTCAGAGGATGTTCTTAAAGTGGTGATTGGAAGTGTGGGGAGCTATTATCTGGTTGCCATAATGTACCCATAATGTACCCCTCCATAGCCAAGCACTGGTACAAATAACCAGAGCCTTTGTTGATTCGCTGGTGATTTTATTGTAACTGAAGATCTCCAACTCCAATTTTTTTTGCCACAACCTTGTTTTTTTTATGAATTGAATTATTCCTATTTGTTTTATTTCTATTTGTAGTATCATAAATGAAGTAACGGGAACATTTTGCAACTGCGTCATTGCCATGGATGGGAGACTTAAAAGTATTTTGGAGGAAGCGCTGCAAAGCATTACCACAAAATCATTAGAATCCTTCAAGAGTAAACTTCAGGAGAAAAAGCTAGAAGGATATCCCAAAATTGGTCGGAGTAATCTTGAAGACACAAATGCAGAGAAATTGGTAGATCTTATATGTCGCCATTACACTATTGAGAATGCTCCAAAGGTAATAGAAAGTATCCTGCTAGAAATAAATGAGCGCCAAGCTCATCTGGACCTTACAAAAACACTTGAAACAGGTAAGAAATGATACTATTACTCTATAAAAAAGAGTGGAGATACCTCCTAACCCACCTCTTCCCTTCACAGCACTCAAGGACCAGGGTTATGGGGAGGCAAAAGCTCAAATGCTGGATTGGGGAATCTCAGATGGAATGATGAAACCTGAAAAAGACACATTTGCAAGTATGCATGAACTTTTTTACTATTAAATTTTAGTGAAGATATTAAAAAAAAGAAATATAAGCTCTTTTTTAAAGTCCACTTTTATCAAAAACATTGTTTCAAACCATACAATACAAAAACAATATTTAAAGTAGTGATGTGTAAAAAAAAAAATATATATATATATATATATATATACCTATATACACTTTTTTTTCTGATGTCAGATTGCAAATATTTAAAGTATGTAGTATCAGATGATATATATATATATATATATATATATATAAATACAAATCACTTGTAAATATCATCATTTTCTGTTTTTTTTTTTTTTACTTCCTACAGTAAAAGAGATGAACATCAGAGAGAAGACACCAAGAAAGGGAGTGCATTTAGGTAAGGAGGACATGTTGGAGAAGTGGTTGGTGGCTATTGAACATTGTGTTTGTTTAATCTCCCTGGTGGTATTCCCAAGAGTGGCTCGGGTTATTTTTAGTACCAAAAGCCACAAATTGTCAGTAGTCTTATCTGGTCCCCACATGCCCATGGCGTCCTCCAGCGATGCCCGGTATCCGGGTCCCCAGCATGTGAACGTTGAGACGCAATGCCAGGGGACCAGGGCCAGTCCAGGCAGTCTGGGCGTGGGGCCTGAGAGACCGTGCAGCTGGGAGGCGGGATCAGATGAGAAATTTTAAAAAATAAGTATTTTTAAATGTACCATTTTGACATTTAAAAACACTTATTGTTCAGACTGCCAGGGAGGTTAAAGTGTAAGTAAGGGAATATTCTCAGAAACAAGCAGTATATGTAACCAATACATGCACATCTTAGATATCAAAAATGCTACAATCAAATACCTTTGATTTGTTTAAACATGACATTGACTGCATGTTTGGCTTGCATGGACTGAATTGTCTGCTGGTGAATTTGGGGCCACTAATGGATAAGGCCCAGTATTGAGGACACTCTTTAAGGACTAAATTCCCAACTCCATGGCAAAGAACCTCTGCCATGTGCTATTGTAGCCTGTAGACGCTCATTATTGTGCTGCTCCCCAGCTCTTCAGCAAACAAAACATCTGCAACAGACAAATATTTGAAGTTTTGGCTCATCAGACCAGGGCACCCACTGCCATTGATCTTATGTTTTAGTGCATAGCTGAGTTATTTAGTCTTGTTTCCACATCAAAGGATTGTTTGCCGCAATTCTTCCATGACGACCTCTCTGTACAGTAAGTGGATGTACCTGGGTCTTACCGGTTTCTTGCCAGTTCTGAGCTGATGGCTCTGCTGGACATCTTTCAATTTTATGATGACTTTCATCTGCTACAAGCAAATTTCTTTGGCCAATCCCTGCATCTATGGTCGTCAACGTTGAAATATTTGCCTAGAAAAGATCTTTCTGATGTGCTAAACCTACCTTGTGGCTGTTCCCAGTCTTTCCATAGTGTATGACATGAAATGATTTTCCTCCAGTTTTTAGTCTCCACACAGTTGTTTTTGTTTCCAGGTAATGATTGTGTGGCTACCTACATAAAACCATGATGATTAGCACTTGTGTGGTATATTTGGTTCTCATACACCTGATTAGAATCCTACAAAATTGCTGACTTTGTACAATTGTATCTATAGATGCTGATTTGAAGGCATTGGGTCGTCACACCAAATTTTGGATTTAGATCTTTCTTTCATTAGCTCACTTTGCATTTTGTAAATTTAAAACAATAAACAATCAAAATCCATATTTTTGAACACATTCTTACTATAGTATTTATTTCATATTCGCCCATATATGTACAGTAAGTTTGATTATAAGGAAGGACTACACTAACATTTTTCTCTAAAGAATGATAGATACATAGATGATAAATAAATTACCATAATATATATAATAAAGAAATCTCTTTATTTTATTATATTTATTAACTATATACATGTTTTGCTTTGGTAGACAGAACAAACCACGCAAGTGAACCTTCGTCTTCTCACCATATTCCCCAGACAGAAATAAATGAATGTGAAAATCATCAATCTGTTACTAACATTGATTCATCCAGCAATTTAACAACCGAAAATTGGCCGGTCCACCAAAAGCAAAAATCGGCAAAGAAGAATACTCCGTGGAAGATAAAACTCAAGCGACTCACAGAGACAGATATTCAATGCATGAAAGAAGACCACCAACAGCAGCCTGGTATATATGCCCAACTTTTATTCAAACATTTTGTGTCAGTTCATAAAATAAAAAAATGGGCAGGTAAGACAAATGTTGATGGTAGTCATGGTAAAAGGGCCATTCCGGCAAACTTGCTTGATGCTATAATGGAACAAGTGCGGAGAGAATTTGGGACATTAAATCTAGACCAAAAAAAAGACATCAAAAAGAAGCTGAATTATCTCCTTAAAAATCCCCCCAAGAATGGATGGCCAAGACAATTCTGATTATGCATTTATTTATTTATTTTTTTTTAAGAAAAACCTTTTTTTTCTTTAATATGCTTTTTTTTTTTAATCATTATAATAAACTTAATGAATTGGATGCATGAAATGATTAATCCCATCACCACGAGGCTTGGGAACACGAACAGTTCTACTTGTGGCAGTGCTATACCTACCTTGTGTCTTGTTGCTATTCTCAGTCTTGCCATGTTTTATGACCCATGACCTGAATCTATCTTCCTCACTCAGTTTTAGGCCAAGCCGCTGTTTTTGGTTCCAGGTAATGATGGTGTGACAATCTACATACAACTATGATGATCATTAGAACCAGTAGAATTCAAATCCCCAACTTTGCAAATGCTGATTTGAAGGCAAAGGGTCATCACCCGAAATTTTGATTGGATTTTTCAGCATTTTGAAAATTGATAAGAATAAACAATTAGAATTCATATTTGTGAAGGTATTCTTACCTAACAGCATTTTTTCACAGATGCCCATATACGTATATTTGCTGGAGCATTGGGTAGATTACCCATTCCTAACCTTTTACAACAGTTCAATATGTTGAACACAAAACAGTCCTACTTGTGGCCGTGTGAAGGTCCAAAAGACACCCGACTAAATGTAAGTAAGAACATAATCAGGTTTGAGATACACCGGCCCTTTGGTAAACACAGTATAGCATTATTACCTTTAAATTATTACATTTATTAGGAATATTATTAAACAGGATTTATATAGCGCTAACATATTACGCAGCCCTACCCATTAAATAGGGGTTGCAAATAACAGACAGATACAGACACAGAAGGAGGAGAGGACCCTGCACAGAAGAGCTTACAATTGGGGGAAGTATCACACAATAGGAGGGGAGATTTGGGATGGTGGGTAAGTACTGAGGGTTTAAGAGACAGAAGAAGACTGGTAGGTAAGTTTTAAAAGATGGGTTTGAGTGCTCTTTTAACCTCCTAGCGGTTCATTTCTTTCCGGTTTTATATGTCTGAAAGTGTGAGGGGGGGATGATGATGAGTTCGGTTTTATCCAGGTTCAGTATCAGAAATCTGCCAGACATCCAACATGCAGCGCTGAAGAATAAATAGGGGGCTATGGATGACAACTCTATACCCAAAGCAAATAAAAACTATGACACAAGAGGGGAAGAGGATCTATTACCTTTACAATCTGAGAGATTATATATTGTAAATGCAACATTGTCTCCCTAAAACTGGGGATAGTTGGTTACATGAGTATGTAGCACAGTGGCTCACTGGATAGGACTCTGGTCTTGGCCACGCTGGGTCCCAGGTTGGAATCTCAGCCAGGACACTATCTGCATGGAGTTTGCAGGTGCTCCCTGTGTCTGTGGGGCTTTCCTCCTCCGATTTCCTCCCACTTCCCAAAAACATGCGGTTAGGTTATTTGGCTTCCCCGAAAAATTGACCTTAGACTGCGGTAATGACATAGGACTATGATAGGGATATTAGATTGTGAGCTCTTTTGAGGGACAGCTAGTCACATGACTATGGACTTTGTACAATGTTGCATATTATGATGGCGCTATATAAATACTGTGTAATAATATTATTAAAATGTACTGTGTATAGCACTGCATAATATGTTGGTGCTATATAAATACATGATAATTATAATCAATTGCAATACAAGCTGAATATTTATTGATTGTGTGGTTGTTCAAGAGTATACACAGCAAAACCTCTATTTAACCGCAACATTACAAGGCTTACGTACAAGTGGGGGAGGGAATCTTCTCCACGCACCTTTATAGTAAACAAGAAGATCCTGGGGCAATATTCCTCACCCTTTGTCATAACTTTCTGTTATTAAAGCAGGCCTCTGGTCATGTTGAACACATGAATAACCTATCAAAAATAAAATAAAAACAGCGTTTGCTGCAATGTTCACTTTATGGGTAAAGCTATTTGCAGTACTTGTTTTCCACCACAAGATGTCCTCACTCTGTTGGTCAGAATCATTCATAGCATGTCAGTTACACCTAGGTTGTCAAGGACCCTCCCCCAGCATGTGAATGGACAGTGAAGGAGGAGCAGCACTCTGATGAGTTCATCTTTCTGCTCTCTTCTATCATGTTCATTGCCAGCTGTATATCCTCCTCCAATGTACAGAACAAGAGAGGTCCATACATACAGAATAAAAATATTAAAGTTAAACAATAAAGCGTACCTATACTCACAAAATCAACTTTGGTTTATGGATAATATAAACCCAAATTATAATCATCTGAATCCTTTTTTCAGCTTGCTTTTACCTTTAAACATTAAAAACGAGTTCTGGCCATGCCCCCCAGGTCTCTATTGCCTAGGCGGTGAGGTGCAATCTGGGAAATGCCATCCATAGGAGGAGCGTTTCTAAGCCACGCCCATTGCCCTAACTATGCAGATTATTTTTGTCACTGTGCCATTGCTCTGTCTGCAGCCGCTCAGTTTGTGAGCTCTCCGTGCACGGAGGAAGGAAATGTAAACTTGTCAGTCCCAAGCTGGTCACTTCTAAACACTTCAAAAATCATTAAATATTGCATGGATTCAAGCTGACCCAGCCTAGGCCACCAGGGAAGACAGACATTAGTGCAAGTAAGTAAGAATAGATTATTAATTGAAAGACTAGTTTTTGATTATAGTTCCTTTTTAACAGAGGAGATGAAAATGAAAGTAATATTTTTCTGTTCCGGGAAATCACTCCTGGAACCGACCCTCATACAAAGCAGAAGGTGATGCAAACCTGCTACTCCCTCCGTACTGCAGCTTCACCGGATAGCGTCGGTGGGAATCAGTGAAGGAGAATACTCTGCTCACTGCACAGGTAAATATAACTGATCCTTCTTATATTAACTCTACACAATCCAATGGATAATTATCAATAATAAATAGCTTGCAACCATTATGTTGCCAAAATAGTACAAGTTCCTGGGGGTCCCAGCCAATACCCCACTATTGGCCTGGCCTGGGATATCTGGCAGCAGATGACTTGTAACTATTTACAGCCCCTCCTCAATTGCCACCCATGTCCAATCCCACCCACATATTATAAGGTTCATATATTTCCCCTATCTGGCACCAGAGTCCATACATACAAAATAAGAACAGATACTGAGAATTACACCCGGGGTACAGCATAAGAGAAGTAGTACTGTGCAGAGTCCATACATACAGAAATAGGAAAAAATACTGAGAATTACACCCAGGGTACAGCATAAGAGAAGGAGTACTGTGCAGAGTCTATACATACAAAATAAGAACAGATACTGAGAATTACACCCAGGGTACAGCATAAGAGAAGTAGTACTGTGCAGAGTCCATACATACAGAAATAGGAAAAAATACTGAGAATTACACCCAGGGTACAGCATAAGAGAAGGAGTACTGTGCAGAGTCTATACATACAAAATAAGAACAGATACTGAGAATTACACCCACGGTACAGGATAAGAGAAGTGGTATTGTGCATACAGTCCATACATACAGAGATTTCCGGGGGTGGCCCCGAGGTAGGACGCTGCATCTTCACACAGCTTCTGTCCGCACATCACTCTTGGATGACAATGGGACTAAAAATAATCAGTACTATGGAAAAACCACAAAACATCGGGCCCAGTTGGTAGAGACGTCCAAAGGGTACAGAGTCTAGGCAGCTGCCCGGTCCTCACCAGAGCCTCTAGAGGTGAGGATGTTGTGCAGCCAGTAACTGCCAGGTTGCGATCCCTGTGCAAGCCATGGCAAGTGACTGCTGACAGGCAGAAACAGGATGTGGTACCAGGGCGAGGAGCAGAGAGTAGTCAGGCAAGCCAGAGGTCAGGGCAGGCAGCGATCACGAGTATATCGAGGTTAAGCCAGTAGTCAGGGCGGGCAACAAATAGGAGTAGTCAAGCCGAGGTCGATACACAAAGAATCAGGAGCAAGAGAATAAACAAACAGGAACCTGGAAGCAGAGCCAAAGGAACTCCTTTTTCAAGCAACTTACTGCTGCCCTTCACTTCCTTTTAAGGACAGGGCCTGAGATGAGTGGAGCCATGTGACCTGCTGCACCCTATCCTACCACCAGAGGGGGTCCAGGAGACTAGGGGTTGGTGGTGTTCACATCTCCACCAGCAGGGGTAGTGCATCTGCGAAACACTCTAGTCCTTTGAGGTAGTGGAGCAGCTGACTGGGAGTCACATGACCAGGAAGTGAGCTGCAGAGTTGATGCCTTAGCAGAGCTGGTGCTGGCAGCAGAGCAGTGTAAGGTGTGTGACACTGAATGAGGCACAGATCCCCTGGACCTGCAGGGATCTGTGACAGTACCATTTTAGGGCCCCCGCCATCCCAGGCTTGTGGGGAAACTTGGCATGGAACTCCCTGGGAAGATGGGGAGCATGGAGATCCTTACAAGGGACCCAGGAACACTCTTCAGGGCCGTAGCCTTTCCAATGCACCAGATATTGCAATAATCCCCGGATGAGTCTGGAGTCCAAAATCTGTTCTACTTCATATTTTTCTTCTGAAGCAGCAGGGACAGGTCCAGGGGGTATAGTTTTCTTAAATATTCTAATGAAGGAGGCAGTTTTAACTTGTACTTAACTGAGTTAATCTGAGACAGGACTGGAAATGGACCAATGAAACGTGGAGCCAACTTGGGAGAGGGCATCCGTAGTGAAGAGGACATGGCTCAACTGTTGGAAGAGGGGGTCTTTTGAAAGTGGGAGCCAGTTTAAGGGGTCGCTGGACTTTCTGGGTTTCCCGAGCCGGCTCCTTCAAGCGAGTATTAATCCGGATGCAAAGAGACACCAGGTCATCAAGAGTAGGGGGAAGGTCATGACCAGCAAGCTCATCTTTTTTAGAGAGGGAGGCTTGACGTAGGCCCAATATTTCTGAGGCCTGCAGAAGAGGCCCGGCCAGGTTCATCAAAGACCTTGTGGAAGGTCTGTAGGAAGGCATCGAAGTCTCCCAGGATAGGATCACCCTTTTCCCACAGAGACAAAGCCCAAGGAAGGGCCTCACCCGACTATAAAGAAATAAAGAAAGCCACCTCAGTTCATTCTGTGGGAAAGTTCCAGGGCTGTAATTCAAGCTGAATTTGGAAATGGTTTATAAACCCACAACAGAGCTTGGGGTCACCGGTGTAGTGGGAGGAAGTAGGAAGTGCAGAGTATGGCGGCATAGTGGCTGAAGCTGTAGCCAGTACAGGAATCCCAGGTACAGGGGCTGGAGTTGCCATCACGGAGGTAGGAGTCTGGTTGATGGCAGATTGGAACTCATTCAGACGTTCATCTCACCTCCGGAGGAAGTCCACAACTTTATTCTGAAATAACTCCTGTTCCTTAATCGGCTTTCGCAGGTCCTGCATGGAATCAGGCAAAGGAATGGCATGGCCTGAACAAACTGTCACGTTACTGCAGGGCAGGACAGTGGACCCTCTGTGTCACCAGCTCAGTTGGTAGGGACGTGCACAAGAAGCAGATTCTAAGCAGCTGCCCAGTCTTCGCCAGACTTAAAAGATATTAATAAAGCTTTTCTCACTTTTTTGGCCAGGTAAAGCAAGACAGGCATTGTGTGTTTACTGCAACAGCCGGTAAAACATGGAGGTCTATATTTCCCAGACATAGAGATATACAATTGGGCAACAATCTCTAGAGATTAGATACATTATACTGCTTGTTATGCAAACTCCCTATTGGAACAGCAATTGATTTCAGAAATACATTCCTTCATACTCTACATATCCATAGAAAATTACTGTCCCTAAAATTTCCCAGAATCGGGTACTATATTCAAGCTGGTATGTGTGGTATAAAGTGGAGTTTGCCACTCTTCTCTGTTCCTACCACTATGGCGAAATGGAGATTTTCCATGGAAATTTTGAGAACCCCAGGGGAAGGATCGAGAAGAGCTGTGGACGCTGAAGGTTAAATCATCAGTTAATAGTTTGACCCAGAAGGTAATCTCTTAATTTGCCATAGCTACTTTGTATGCCATGGCATATTTGCAGCTAAATTTCTATGTATCAGCTATAATTTAAAAAAAAAAAACTCTCACCCATGGTTTGAACCAACCCATTGGATAACCTTCTAGCGGTACCCAACCCTGCTAAAATAGCTATAACCGTTGTCTATATTACATATAGACTTAACATATAGTATAGTATAGAATATGAAATTAGAAAGACTGGATAAAGCAGGTGGGTCAAACATTTCCCACAGCACACCTAATAAGATTTTGATTGATTTTAGAAGAGCCTGGAGGGTAAAATCTTCTTCTATGTGTAGCCCTATTCTGACCCAGTCTGCAGGCTACTGATATGTTGTGGCACAACCTATATGGAAGAACAGGAGCACAGCCTTTACTTTAGGGGTTGGCAAAGTTTTATGGCCACTAGGCCATTTATGGGGTGGGTGCCCCCATAACTGAAATCCCTCCCCCCGTATGCATTGCGGAGGAGAGGGATGTACCTTCAGGGAGCTTTCCCTATTAACCGCCGGCCACGGTAAATAGGGGAGCAACTGCAAGGGGGCGGCACCAGAGCTCCGGTAGTTCCTAACACTGGAACGAAATACCGGCTAGGCCGTATCTGGCCTAAAGGCTGGAGCTTCCGACCTTTGCTTTACTTTATCTGTGGAAACAGGATGAAATCACCCATAAGCGCACTGCCTACACTCAACTGGGTCTTGTGAGTTTCAAGTGCAGTCCTAGTTGAGAATAGTAAACTCATAGACAATAATCCACACTGTATTAGCAGAAAGAGTCTCTGTATTGAATAGTAACAACATATGAAACCCAGTGTAACATCAAACTTTGCAATCTTCACACAGCAGCAGTGTAAATATGTTAACGTCCTTTCAGTATGTCTCAGTGAGAGGATTGTGCCATAACGTACAGTCTGAAGTTATACTTCTCTGCGCATGCAACAGAACTGAGTCTCTCCATATCATGTCCTTCTCAAGGAGTTACCCAAGAATACCTGCCCCAGGCTAGGCCAGTGCTGATGACCTCATCCCCAAAGTGCCGAGGGCCCAGCAGCCATCTTGGAACATGGCAAAACACACACTGAAGTATCTATCATAGAATACATTAATTATTAAACAGGCAGTGAAATGACTACATTGCCACATATGTATACAGAGATGTCTTTAAAACCTTTTCACTACTAATGCATCTCACCAATGCGTTCCTATCAAATAGGTCTGAGCTCTTCCTCACAGTGTTTGAAATGTGGGACCTTTGTGATTCATATCACATGTGATGGAGATGCTCGGGAGTTCGGTATTTTTGGAGGGCTGTGTTTTCATATGTCCTTAGAAATCTGGTGAATTTTTTGCCACTAACACAAGAATCACAAACGCTTGCAACAAACTCTCGTCAATAATCCCCCTAGTAGCAAAAATAATACTGGATCACAACAAACTCTCCATCGCTCTCAAATTGTGGTTTGTATTTCAGATGTATTAGATAAAAGCATCCTTAGCTAAGGAATTGTGTGTCCAGGGATTTTTGGAGGTATGGAAATCATACATAGCCTCATTGCCAGTGGACACAAGAAAGAGAATATTTCCACTTTTCAACAGACAGCATGGTTTGCCTATCGGCTTTTGGATAACGATCCTCCAACTATTGGCTAATCTTCAATGATGGTAACACTTCTGGCTAAAATTTTCATTCTTTCCCTCCTGTTTAATAATGATATGTTTGTCACCCCCATTTCTTTTTTCTATCTCCTAAAGACAATAAACAAATCTTATCACATTTTAAAATAATACTATGCTATAAACCAGACACACAATGTAACTGATTTACTTTTAAAATCCTTGTACCAGTTATACAATGTTGTATTAATGATCCGCTAAACTTTGTACAAGATGAAATGTGTATTGTTAAAATAAAATATTAAAAAAGGAACAGATACTGAAACATATACCCGAGGTATGGGATAATAGGTGTAGGACTATACAGAAGAGGTACAATGCAGAGTGCAGAATAACAAGATATAGTTAAACATTACATGAATTAGAGTGGAAAGTAAAAGTGAAAGTAACATTTTTCTTTTCTTTGAAATCTCTTCCC
>NC_092864.1:3632087-3656587 GCF_032062135.1 Pyxicephalus adspersus | reverse complement strand
ATATTTATACTGGAAACACCTACAACATAAATCTGGCAGTAGATATGAACTTATATGAATATTTTATTCTGGGGATTTTTGTTTTATTTTAGTTTATACTGCAATGCATCATGCTCTCTCCGTGGTGTGAATCCATTTTAATTCGTCTGTAAAGGTGAAAAAGATAAAATATTAAAATAATATCTAATGTTTATTGACCTCATAACACACGTTGTCTATGGCAGGCTAGAATATTGTGGTGGGAATGCTATAAATGGGATATTAAGAACATAAAATAATGAAATAATAGACTGGTGCAATATATTGAAGAGAAGTCTGATACATCCGATACACCATAATAGTCTTCTCTTTCTATTCAACAGATGCATAAAGCACAAAGGACCATGGAATCAAGTGAAAGCACGCCATGTAAACGTATTAAAAATGGTGAGTATGATACTCACCAGTATAACCAGAAGTAGAAAATGTTTTGTGGTGACTTCAATGGGACAGGTAAAGAGTTGTCCAGCGGCCTATTCCCATCATCAGAGCCTATAGGGGGCCAGTTGCAGCTGAGCCTCAGGTATGTCCAGGAATATCAGCAAGAATGTTACTCAACCAAAATAATAGAAAGTAAAAGAGAGAGGAAGGAGAAAACACGGAGAGAAAGAGAACCTCAAGGGAAGTGGATGGGAGGTGGGAAGTGTGGGGGAAGGGAAGGTTGGACGGGTCAACACAGAGCTTTATTAACAGCTCCAGGGACTTAATTACGTCTACAAGTGTTAAACTCGTGTGTTCCCAGCTCAATGGCATATAATAATCAATCCATGGTGACCACACTTTATTAAATGGTGACATAGCATCCGTAAGTATGGCCTTCATTTTTTATTGACCAAGAACCATGACATTTTCTGCTTGACTTGTGCAATGGTGGGAGTTGCCGACCACTTATCTCTCCCTATGACCAGTTTACCTGCCGTAAATAAGTGTGTTAACAAACAAAATTGAGTCACAGTGCAAACTGCAGGGACCGTCCCGTGACCGTATATGCTATTGGTAGACCTGGGTCTAGTATCGGCGTAATTTGGGGCAAATTGGGGCAAACCTACCAGATATGATGTAGGGTGCCTGGGGAGTCACAGCCACGGAAACACCTGTAGCTCTGGTCAGATTTTATTTAGGCTAATCCCACTGGAACCATATACCAGCGCATCATCAGCTTATAGTTTACTTCAACTGCAGAACTAATAAAGCTACAATGAGCAGTGGTGTCCCACATCTGTTCCCACTCCTTCTCTCCCAAGGACACAGGCAGGTCCCCCTCCCAGCGGGTCACATAAGGTAGAGACAAAGAGGTGTGCTTGCAGACAAGGGTATCATACAGAGTCGAGACCACTCCTTTATCAAGTGGGATACTAGCACAAATTCATTCAAAGGGAGAGGGACCATTCCCAGAAGACATTTATCTCAGTCTAGAACGTATAAAGTGGGAGATTTGCATCAATCTAAATGATTCAGAGGCCGGGATCTGAAATTTTTCACATAATGCGTTAAAACTAGCACGCGGCTGTAAGAACTGTGACACTTAATACAGATCATGCTCTATCTACTATTGAAATCTCTGTGGGTGTTCATATCCCAGCAGAAACAAGGGGTTTCCCCACTATAAAATGATAATGAGGGGTGATTGGTGGCCAAGCCATCTAAATGCCTAGCTGAGTCCCAAATATGAATTAAGTGTCTCAGTAGTGGGTTGATAAATACAGGGCGCACCCCGGGAGGAATCCACAGTAGATTATCCACTGAGACTTGACTTTCCATGTCCACCTCCATAGTGACCCAATGCAAAGGATCCATAGAGACATGGTAAGCAGTGAGGGGTGCGAGTTGAGCTGCAGTATAGTAGCCCATAATCTAATTTTAAGGCCCTGGTCCAGCAACAGTACTTACCAGATGCCGGTACCCTGATCTAACACCACACTTCTGTGCAAGTCTAGAATTCAGAGTCAGAAGTCATACACAGATAACCAATCCACCAGACAAGGTATTTAAGGGTTAAAACAAAGTGGAGTCACAGTCAAAAGGTTGGTCCAGGCAGCATACAATCACAAGATCAAAATCAGACAGAATCAGCAAAAAGAAAATCCAACCCATAAACACAGCAGCAGCAGGTGAAGGCAGGGGAGATCCCCTTTAGCTGTGCACAGGCTCAGAGTATGTGCTGGGGATGCTGGAAATGTAAATCTCAGGCTGCACACCTAAAGGGAAGCAGGGGCTGCTGCAAGCTGCGGATCAGAGGGCAGACAACTAAATCTCCTTGATACTGCGAGTGACACCCCTGGAGACAAGAAACAGGGCATGAAATACTGCAGCGGTGCACAGCGTCTCCTGACACTAATGGTTTCCTATGCATTAAGCTGGTCTGGCAGCAATTTCAGATCATCATCACAGGTTTTTAGGAAATAATTTTGCATTTCACAACAGAAATATAGAAAGCGCCTCCCCCTCTTATAACAGAATAATATTTAGAATTTAGAACAGAATAATATATTATTATAAGTCCACACAATTATCATACAGCTATAAAAACCAATCTACACTGTCAATACTATTGAGTAAAAATTTCCTTCTTTCAGAACCAGCCAACCCATCTTCTATGGAATCTGCAATCAAAATGGATAATCCAATCTGCCTCATTGAAAACAGGGAAGAAGGGGGAAAATCAAAGCTTGTGGTGAACCCTGAGGCCATTGGCATTCTCTCCAACATTCACCAACCAGCAGTGGTTGTGTCCATTGTCGGCCTTTATCGGACAGGAAAGTCTTACCTGATGAACCGGCTGGCTGGAGTTCAGAAAGGTGACTGTTTAGTTTTTGGTAGATTTGACCCCAAAATTCAAATTGATTTAGAATTGGGCTGAATTTCATGAATGTGAACTAAAACTTTGTTTCAGTCTTGCTTGAATTGCCAAAAATCCTTTGGGAGGCATCCTGCTGATTTTGTCTTTTATCTGCTTCCTCTGTGCTTAAGCACCATTAGCTTGATTGCCAATGCCACCAGGTCCCACTCTTGTTGGCTCACACTTTGGATTTTAAGCTCCATCCTGTCATCACAAAGGGCTTCTAGAAGCTTGCCATTCTGCACTGTATTGCATCAATTATTCTTCTGTAATATATACTATTTGGGGTCAGATTTCCATTATCTTCAATGGGACTATCAGTTCCAAGATTGGCCAAAACACAACTGATCCATCTTTTCAGAAGTTCATCTTGAAGCTATAGTTGCAGGAATAATGATCATTTTTCTTTTCCTTTCCACAGGCTTCAGTCTGGGCTCTACTATACAGTCCAATACCAAAGGCATCTGGATGTGGTGTGTCCCCCACCCCATTCATATGAACCATGTTCTGGTGCTTTTGGACACAGAAGGTCTGGGGGATGTTGAGAAGGTAAGGCTTTTTCTTATATGCTGTTTTCTATTCAAACCTTATTTACTAAAAATTTCAAGTTTTGGTGATGTCCAAGGTAATTTGTTAGTGGAAGTAGCATTATTTTGAAGATCCAGGTCCGAAGGTCCGGGTTTTACAATCTTAAATTTTATTGCAGGTGTTGAGAATTTTTTGGAATCTCAGTGTTGTCCATAAATGAAAATTATATCCGCTCCTACCTACGCCTCTAGCTAAACAGCACTTTTTTTTTTGGTGGGGTATGTGGGCAACAATTATGAAAACAGTATTACCTTTTAAAGCCATTTTATCACCAAAAGTGCACCTTCAGTATCCCTATGAGCTTCTGTGCAGTCTTTGCCCACATCAACTGGTTGCATTTTTCAAGGTTGCCACACTTACCTCCTCCTCGCTAAGGCTCTGTTACCTCTTTCCTGCGCATGCAGGCAGTTCTGACCTTGGGCATGCCTACTCTTAAAGATTTATTCAGCATTGCCCCTCCTGCGGGCCCATCAGGAGATTGAGCAAGCTGAATAGTCTAAGGCTGACACAGCGCTCAGCATTCATGCAACATGTCTCAAGACTGCTGCTGAGCTCCTTAGCTCTGCTGAGCATTTCCTACACATCTGCCGGGTAATTGAGGGTTTCCCAGTTCAGTTTCTGTTTTTACCCCATTTTGCCCAGCCTGTTGTTTCTCTGTCTATTGCCTTGTGCTCCTCCAGTTTTCCCTTTCTTTTCAGTGAACCTTTGTCATCCTTGCATCCTGTCACTTCCTGTGTTCTCCTGTGACTCCCATGTCACCTGTAGATAATTTCTGGAATTTTGGGTTCTTGACCCCTGGCTTTTATGCTGACCTCTATTGTTTGCTGCCTGCCTCAACCTTTGCCTTTTTGGACTTTTCTCCTGCCTGTTGATTTGGTACTACACACTGTTCTACCCACCCACACCAGGGACCGCAGTCTGACTGCAGCACAACATTCTCACCTCTAGTGGTTCTGGAGAAGACCAGGCTGCTGCTTAGATTTTGCACCTTGGCCATTTTCAGGGCTCACACCACCATTGTGAAAGCCATAGTGCCCCTAAAATGAACATTATGTAAAATGAAGAACAAACTAACCAATGCCGAATCCTTGTTTAATGTTACTGTTTTTTTTTACTGTTAATTCTTTTCAGGGAGATAGAATAAATGACAGCAAGATCTTCACCCTTGCAGTCCTGCTAAGCAGTGCCATGGTATATAACAGCATGGGCACCATCACCCAGGATGCCCTGGACAAATTAAAGTATCCTTTTATATCAAGTTACAAGGTACAATGCAACTTAATGTCCCTCTGTGCAAGTCCAGACACACACCCAGCCCCCCGCCCCCGCCGAGTCAGTCGTAGATCACCCACCCATAACTAATCTGGTATTTATGAAGCAACACACATTTTCACCAGCCAATGGAAAGTGGCCACCTTGCCAAGGAAGACGCCTGACCACTAGAATAACGACCCTTCCATACCACAGTCCAGAAATAAATAAGACTTTGTATCTAGAATGTCGTATTAATGAACATTTAGATGATGTACTGTTTTAAACTTGGCTGGATGTTCATCCATCTCTTGGAAATATTTAAATAATTAGATCTAATTCTTAACTGGATGACCAGAAAAAAGCTGTTATGTGTCCTTATTGATATTAAAAAGGTTTGTGGGGGAAATCGCTGAACTAATCAAGGTGAGAACTGGTGCCATTCAGGACGAGGAGGCAATGTTTTCCAGATACTTCCCTATCTTTATCTGGGCAGTGAGAGATTTTAGTCTGGAACTGAAGATTGGTGATGAAAACCTTTCAGCAGATGATTACATGGAGAACGCCTTAAGGCTTAAAACACGTATGTATGTGAATTATCTACTTATAGTTAGGGCTGTTTAGACAACTATAAAACCAGATGTAAATCAGTAATATACTTTAGAGCAGCCTATGGCCCCGTTTTCCAACAACCCTGTAAGGCCTTGATCCAGCATACAGTGCTTACCTGACACCAGTCCCCCAATGTAATTCTGCGCTGTTTGCCTAAGGCAAGCCCCAGCTCACCCCTGGGAGGCTAGATGCGCCATCCTAGCACATGGTTGCCCCCAGGCTTCTGTGTGCAAGGGATGGCTTCTGGGGAGCACCAACGGAGAACCAGTAGCCCACAGATGATAGTGCAGGAGATTCCTGCAGAAGCAAGTCCAGAATACAGAGCCAGAAGTCAGACACTGGTTATTAGTCCATCAGACAAGGTATCCAAAGCAAAAGACAAACCAGAGTCAGGGTAACAGGCACTAAAACAGTCTACACAGCATACAATCTCATGGTCAAGAAACAAGCAGCAACAGTAATTCTAATGAATAAACACACCAGCTGCAAGTCAGTCCAGCGTAGTTGCCGTACCAGCCAACTGGTGACTGTGTAGAAAGGCTATAAAGCCTATAAAGCCCTAGTAACCAATGGCAGGGCAGGATGAAGCCAGACACTAATTTGCTCCTAAAATCCCCCTCAGCTCTGTAGAGCCTCAGAGTGTGTGCTGGGGATGCCTATAAAGTACGTATCAGGCTGCACGGCACAGCAAGAGATGCTGATATGTCTTTGTTCTTGCTGCTGTAAGTGGCACCACTGGACACAATAAACAGGGTGTAAAACATTGATGCAGCACGGCACAGGATCGCCGGCCACATAAGCATCTCCTAGCAAACCCTTTTGGGAATCTGAACCACCAAACATAACACTGATATTCATGTTCAGTACATGGGATCTAATGGTACATTGGATTTAACTAAATTTAGTTTACCTATTTATTATTATTATTATTATTATTATTATTAATAATAAACAGGAATAATATAGCGCCAACATATTACGCAGCGCTGTACATTAAATACCTATACAATACATTGCATTTTGAGAGAGGAATCCTCGGGGTTTGCCAGAATAGAAAAAGAATAGAATGCTCTGTGCAAAACCCCAACTGATCTTGCAGAGCCACCCAGATCACTTCTACAGTACTGCAAATTTACAGCATCCCAACCCCACCAGATACCACCTGTTGTGGTTTATAAACTCCCCTGCCTTTCCTACGAGTCAATGACCACACAAACCAAGTTCACCTTGGTGGTAAGTAATAAGTGTGAACATGGAAGCAATGAGCTTGGAGCACTTCCAGGTTCAGAGTTGTCAAAATCAGTGCATTGATGGCAAAGCTTTAACAGTCTATGCTTGGAATAGGAGCCTTACAAGTATGTATTATATGTTGGACAGAAAAAAAACAGCACCTTTCAGCTTTATAGCCTTTTCAGTGCATTATTATTATTATAATGTATTTACATAGCGCTGACATATTAAGCAGCACTTTACAAAGTCCATAGTCATGTTCCTAACATACTCATATGTCATTAACATAGTCTAAGCTCAATTTGGGGGGAAGCCAATTACCTAACTGCCTGTTTTTGGAATGTGAGAGATAACCAATGTATTAAGAGAAAACCCACACAAACATGGGGAGAACCTACAAACTCCATGCAGGCCAGTATTCAAACCTGGGACCTAGTGCTGCAAAGGCCAGAGTGCTATCCACTGAGCCACTGTGTTGCGAGGCTTCTCTGGATAGATCGCTGAAAGGTAGTATGCTGAAAATTGCCATAAAACACGGTTGGGTGACTATCAAGGTAGAATCGTGGAGAAGTGAACCCAGATTTAAAAAACCCTGGGGTAGAAAGAGATTGAACAGATAACAATATCTTGCAAAGAAACCTTAAATTCCAAATCATAACTTTTATATTTTTCATTTGATTTACAAAAGCTGAGAGGTCATCAGAAGAAAAGGAGCATAACGAGCTCAGAAATCGCATCCGGATGTATTTCGGGAATCGGAAATGCTTTGTGTTTTGTACACCAACCGACTCCAATAAACAACTTAAGTACCTAGAACAGCTACCCGATAACAGACTCGAAGAAGATTTTGTGGCTCAAAGTGTCCTTTTCTGTAATTACATTTTCAAGGAGGCCGAGGTCAAGAAAGTTGACATCACAGTTGATGTCACTGGAAACCGTAAGTCCATCTAACGTTGTGTGTAGCTTTAATCAAACACAAGTGTATCTAATGTCAAATATTATGTCATGTATGTACCAGGCTTTAGAATCTTAGGCTGCATATTTGTATTTTCAGGTTTTGTTTTCCTAATAATTTTACCAGGGGAAGCTGTTAGTATCGCACTCCCTATCCTAGGGTGACAAGGCTCATTCCATTCTATATATGAAGGAGTTTGGTTGTTATCCTAGACCATTTCTCCTGATTTAGAAAACATTGACCAAATATATCTTTTGGATTTCTGCCATTCATCTAACCAACCTCTCTTCTAGCTTCTTGCATGCTGTCCCTTGTCAATATTTCCACTGGCGGCCAATGACCCAGTAAATCCAGTTTAGATTCTTAACTCACTCACCTACAATATACAATTTATATCCAGATGCTCCCTGAGTTACGATGGTTTAAGTTACAATCTTTCAAACTTACAATGATGATAACGATACAGAAGTTTTGTGCGGAAGGCAAAACATAACACCATATGCGGTACGATATGTTGGGAACGATGCCATGATGTACGCATCTCTAGTTTTGTGAGATCCCTCACTCTAGACAGTGATTAACAAAATTACAATATACAGTACTACTCCATACTGATCAACATTATATGAGACTCGTGGGTAGGCTAAGCCAGTTTCAGACTTATGATATTTTCAAGCTACGATGGGGTCATTTTAACGCATCTCCATCGTAACTCGAGGACTACCTGTATATTGTAGGCAACCAGCAGGAAAGGTACTAGAAGGCAGATATGTGCCATACAAGTTGCTGATCTCAGTGCTATAAGTCCAGGGATTGCAGTGTGGCTGTTCCAGCAGTCCATCCCGGGATTTCCCGACTGCTGAAGAAGAGTCCAGGTGCAGCTCCCCGAGGGAGTAAAAATGGAATGGCTGGCAGGGAACAGGGGGAGTAAACGACTCTAATGGAGAGGACTTGAGAACATTCCTCTCCACCGTGTTCCAGAGAAGGAGAGAGAGAGAGACAAGACTCTGCACTTTTTTCTGCCTATTTGAAAATGGACTGTTATAGAACACGGGGACAGCTGAAAATAGGTGGTTATGTGTTTGATCTTTAACCGGCTAAAGTTAAGCCATCCTGTTGGGATAATTTTGTTGTTTTTTTTTTCAATAAAAACCTGATATGGCATCCAGTCCTGCTAGTTGCCTACCATTTGTCAAGCTAACTCCCACAATATATATTTGCGCACTTGTTTCCAGACACCGTTTCATATGCAAGGTCTGTTCTGTGCATGGAGTCCCACTATCCTCCACCTTGGTTATTTTTGAATCCAGAATTATTCTTCAACATTCCACCTGTGATGCTAAACATTAAAGTTTTGAAGCACACCCAGAAATGGACCTCCTTTAATCCAATATGTTATATTTAGCCTATTCTCCACATCTACTTCCTTTTTGCAACTGTTGACAAAGGACTTTTTGCATCTGTCCCCTGTGCAAACTCAGGGACTCCTCTTAAATTGTGTCTTTTCTGCTTTACTCATTCTATCAAATCAATATATATATAAAACTTTTCAACATTTTGTTTCTATATAAAAAGATTTTTTGGTCACACATAAAACCCCTTTCCATTTCTTTTCAAACTTTTTACTCTATTAAGGGGGTGGCTATCTAGAATATTACTTGGAAGTACCTCAACCAGGTCAGATTTTTTATTTCTAGTGGTTGTGTTTATCTTATACGGTGCACAAATTATGTATTTGTTAATAGTACCTGCTTTTGTCTATACATCTATTGTACTCTGTACATTGCAAAACAAGGAAACGGTGATACCTAAGTATAATAATAATATTATTATATACAATTTTTCCAATTTCCCCAGGATTGGGCAAGCTGGCAGAACTTTACACCGAAGCTATAAACTCCTCTAATGTTGCATGCTTGGAAGAAGTGGTGGTTTCCTTGGCTGAGAAGGAGAACAAAATCGCTGTCCAGGAAGCAACAAAGCTCTATGAGGAGAGGATGAAGACAATTCCTCTGCCCACTGAAACTCTCAAGGATTTCCTAGATCTGAGCACACAGTATGAGGAGGAAGCTCGGGAGATTTTCCTGAAAAGATCTATTAAGGATGAAGATCAGAAATTCCTTCAAGAATTTACAGTGAGTTTTGCTGTTGTGTATAAGTCATGCCAAGTCTCTTATATGATTCAGAATGGAACACCCTGTAAGAGAAGAGATTATAATTCACTGGTCCCTTCTCTCCTTCTTCATTTCCTAGTGTATAAGCCCTGCCAAGTCCTTTATATGATTCAGAATGGAACACCATGTAACAGAAGAGATTATTAATCACTGGTCCCTTCTATCCTTCTTCATTTCCTTTCAACCCTGCATGGTCTTTGGCAACAGTTTTGGGTGTCAGATGGCTGCTTTCTCCACCACTCCCTGGCTTTCCTTTCTCCAAGGCCACTATCAATGCTAAGCAGCACCTAGAGGGGTTCAAAGCTATCTGATACTTACAGGTGGGCTTACTGGTGCTAACAACTTCTTTGATGTCCATATGTGACATTCTATGGTCTGTCACGAGTATTTGGACCCAAGATAGTCAATCCTTTCCCTACCCAGCCAGCATTCCTTGTGTACGTGAAGGGTACTGAGTGCTGGGACAGTGTTACTTATCTCTTCTAGGCTGAGCAGGGACCTTTCATCTGAAGTATATTAAGCTAATTCAAACAGAAGTATAGTTTTGGATTTAAACTTTAAATGTATTTCATACAGTTTTATTTATATAACATGATGGTTATACTGTTCAGCTTGCCCTACCTTCTGCTCATTTAAAAGAGCGCTCAAAACCCATTTTTTTAAAACGTGCCCACACATCTTCATCTGTCTTTTGAAACCGTCACTACTTCCCACCACTACATATCTCCCCTCCTATTGTGCGTTATTTCCCCCACCTCCTAGATTGTAAGCTTTTGGGGCCAGGTTACTCTCCTCCTCCTGTGTCACTGTCTGTATCTGTCTGTCATTTGCAACCCCTATTTAATGTACATCGCTGCCTAATATATTAATATGTTGGCGCTATGTTTATTATTATTAATAATAATAATAATAATAATAATATTAAATATGGTCTCCCTTGACCCACATCCAAGATGACTTTTTCAGGGGAGTTTCAATATACAATCCAAAATAATTGAAACTTTCTAAACTGGCCTGCCGGGTAATCTTGACAAAATCAGCCCTAACCCCACCATACTCTTTCCACTAAAAAGCAGTTCCATATCCTTATTTTCCATTCTTTCCTCTCCACAATGGATGTGCATAAATTTGACAAAGCTTTACGCTAGCACACTTTTCTGCAGAGATGATAAATCTTGAGGGTAGTTGAATCAGTCTCTATTTGTCTTCTCAAGTCTATGGATGACCTTCCCTCTTTAGTTCTATTTTTGAGAGCAAATCACATCAAATCTGATCAGCCTACTCATATTTGATCTTCTTATCAAATAACCAGAATACCCAGTGGCTGGGACTAGCTACAAATATTTGACAAGGTGATTAATGTTTTTGAATTTCCATTCTATCAGGAAAATGTAAAGAAGGCAAGAACGGAGTTTAGCCTTAAGAATGAGGAGAAGTCTCGGGAGGTGTGTGAAGCTTTTATTAAGACTCATTCTGCCGACTTCGAAAAAGATTTGGCTAAAGGAACATTTCGCAGACGTGGAGGACATAAAAATTTTAAGAAAATCCTTAAAGCCATAGAACAAGAGTACAATAAACAAAATGGAAAAGGTGTAAAGGTTGGTAGTCATCTGTCTCCCCATCATGGTTCCAGCTTATGCACCCACCGCCTACAATGCTCTCACCAAACATTACGGTATACACTAAATTATACATTATTTTAATGATGGGTACTTTGCATTACGCCTTGAGTGTATGCACATCCCATTGTCTTAGTATTCCTGAGTAATATTTTTCCGTCTTTTAGGATTTGCTGCAAATTTTAATAATTTACCCAGACTCAATTTTTTTTGTCCTTTTATAGGGCAAAGCTGCCAGGAACTTCCCAAACCATTCACCACAATTGTGCATTATTTGCCCCGAAGTAATACACACTTTTATGGAGTTTGATTAGGATTCCTATTGACTTTAATCCAGTTCAGTGATTCAAAATTTCAGAGGTTTGCAATATTTTTAGAAGGTTCAGTCTAATTAGTAAAAAAATTCAAGAGGTTCCTCAGCTCTGCTAACTTAATGAATAATATAGGAAATGCATATTTTAAGTAGAGTGTGGAAGGATTAGAAGGAAAAGCATTTTTTCTCTGTTGGAGAGACTCCCTAACTTCTTGTTACCATGAAGGAAGCGCAGGGAAATCTTTTTATCAAAGCCCCAGGATCTTTTCATTGTAAAATATATCCTTGTGTGAACTGTCCCCAGGACAGCATTAATTTTTGCAACCAGTCAACTGCCAAATACCAGTCTAATTATCCTTCTTTTGGTAATAACCCTTTATGTCAATGGTATCTAATCAGTTTATTCTATTAAGATACTGGGATTTATAACTACAGGTACAATGTTTTTGTTTTTCGGGTGGACTGAGCCTTTAAAATGCTCATACTCAATCACCCAACATTTATAACTTGAATAAATATGAGAACCTGATGGCTCATTTCAGACAAGAGTGTAGGCCTCAGGTCTTTTCTATAATTCATTTTTATCATTGTTCATTTCCATAGGCAGAAGAGGTGCTCCAAAAATACATAACATCCAAACAAGCTGAGGAAATAATAATTATACAAAAGGACAATGCTCTGACCAAGAAAAAGAAGGAAGAGGAAGGTAAATAACTTGGTCATTGTCTTTTTTTAGCATTACGGGTCAGGATTTTCAGCTTGTGGTCCATGGTCCTTTTTCTTGCCATCTGCTTGCTAGAATGCACTGTTATGCTGTTTCTTTAGGTAGGTAAAGTGTATCTAAACCCAAAACCAAAAATATATTGCAACTTATCAGTCCATAGACATGGCGGCTGCATTTGGTGTTCTTCTACCAAGTTTCTTTTTTCTGTATTTTAGCATTATGTAGTCAGTAACTCATTTATATTCCTAGGACGACAACCCTTATTCACTATAATCTATGGAGGAGGAGATTTGTAACCGTAGGCTCCTCTTCCGATTTATATTCTAAATGCTCACGTATGCTATTATGATTTGAGTTCAACCTCCCAAACTGAAGCTGAATTGCATTTTAAAGGCTTCAACAATGATTTTACATGACCAAGAGGTTTATACTTATCCCAATTTATCTATCCCTAGTAGACAGAGCAGAAATGTGCAATATACTGTAGGTTCCTTTACCTTGGCCAAGAGCTGTACACTTATATTTATCATTTTACTTATCAGTGGAAAACTCTAGAAAAGAAAAAGAGGAAATGGAGAGAAGACTTAAACAAGTTGAAGAACAGCGGGAGAGGGAGAAGCTAATTGAAGAGAAGGCCAACCTGAGGATGACTGTGGAACAGTTAAACCAGAAGTTGGAAGAACGAGAAAGAAAATGGAATGAGAAAATGGATCAAGTCGCCAGGGAGAAGGAAAGGGTAATATGAATGAGTTTATTACATTTATTTAATTTATTAAAAATAAAAATGCTAATTTATTTGCATAGGCATGTGGCCTGGTCATGCCGGGGTGAGCAAGTATTTTACGGGGGCTTTCACTGCCTTCTTGTGGGGCTCACTTTCCAGGCACCCGGTTGTTGTTATTTTAGTTTAAGGAAAGGAATTTGTAGACATCTGATATCAAAGAGTCAGCCCAGAAGCTGAGTTGGTGGGGTGCAGGTTGTGGCAATATGCCACCAGTGATGGGGTACCTGTTATAGAGACCGTCCCAAACCAAACTCCGCAAAGACAATTACAGCTGAGTGTAGAGAGGGGGTGTATTCTGTTTTTCCTGTCACATGTTGATCAGATATAAAGAATCACTTTCAATAGGATATTTACCAAGGGAAAAGAACATGTAGGAGAAGGGTATTGCTTGGGTTTACATACAAATCAATAAAAAAGAATAGATTGCAATAATTACTTCCAGGGTACCATAGTAATGGTACCATGTGGTATAGACAGACACTGTAAATTGTATGTAACATATAGAATATGCAAAGCTGTACTGACAGGCTTGGAGAGATGGAACCACTGGGGGCGCTATAGATAGCTATATGGTGGTGTGTGCCAAGGTGCAAAGTCCAAGTAACAACTAGGTTTTCTCCAGAGCCTCTAGAGGTGAGGGTGTTGCATTGCAGCCTGTTACCAGGTTGCCTTCTTTGAACACACCAGAAAGCAGAACTAAATCAGTGAGCAAGAGAGTAGACAATTATAGCCCAGGTCAAGGCAGGCAGCAAACAAGCAAGGTCAGGACAGAGCCAGGAGCCTAGAACCAGAAAGCCACTGGTGACATGAGGGTCACCAAAGACACATAGGGACCCAGGAAGTCACTGGAGGCAGTGGTGACACAGGGGTCAACGAATACACAAAGGAAGGCAGGAGACACAGGAAGACAATGGGGACACTGGAACAGGAAATGCACAAGGGAACAGGCAGGGGAACAGCAGACTGGACAACAAGTGGTTAGAACAAGAGCTGAATTGGGAAACACTCAATGGGGCAA
This sequence comes from Pyxicephalus adspersus, assembly GCF_032062135.1. Taxonomy (NCBI): domain Eukaryota; kingdom Metazoa; phylum Chordata; class Amphibia; order Anura; family Pyxicephalidae; genus Pyxicephalus; species Pyxicephalus adspersus. The sequence goes on along the minus strand of NC_092864.1, from coordinate 3,642,441 downwards.
CAGATGAGTGGAAAAGGTTTCAGCAGAGCTAGGGGGCTTAGCAGTAGTCTGGAGACACATTGCTCGAACACTGTGCTGTGTCTGAGCCAGCCAAATAGACAGGGACTATCAAGAAGCAATCTTCTGATTGGCTGGTGGAAGGGGCAATGCTGGTAAAACTTGGAAGGACAGATGCACCCGGAGTTAGAAGTGGGCACATGCACAGGAGGGAGGAGTCTGCACATTAGTGAGGAACTATTTGTAACATGTACTTTGGTTTTGCCTTTTTGTACATAAACCTGACAAAGAATTTTCTCCAGCTTGTGAGGCCTCACAAATTATTAAAATTTGATCAAAAACTATAATAAAAAATAATAAAATAATAAAACCAGAATTTGTAGTAAGTTTATGTATGCTGCTGCTGTATATTTATTCATTTTTCATGAATCTTTACTGATTTATATATTGATTGTTTCTGTGTGTACAGGAACAGTTATTGTACCTAAAGCAGGAGCAACACAAACAAGCCAAGATACTTGAAGAACAGATCAAAGAGGTCAAGCGTGAAAAGGAAAACCCAGGTCTCTTTACTAAAGCGGGAAAACTTATTGATGGTGGAATCTCTTTTGTAAAAGGTCTGTTTTCTTGAAGCTTTGATGAAAAGGTTTAACTGCTATAAAACAAGATTTCCTTTTTTCATTATGTATTTTAAATAGTTGTATGTGTCTAATATACGTAACACGATATTTCATAAACTCACAGGAGAAAGATGTTTATGGCAAGTTACAAGACTACATTCTGTATTTCTACATTTAATTTATTACAATTTCATAATATATTTTATAAAACCTTTTGATCTCCACCCAATAAAATACTACCATGGATATGTCAGGAAAAGCATTTAGTAAAGTTCTAAAGCTTGAGATGAGTTGGTATAAAAGTTTGTGCTTTTCAAACTTTTTCATTTTTAATTGTCTGCTGTAGCCAATGGGTAGCTTTCAGTTTTTCACCAGTGAAAGGGAAGAATTCAGTGCATTGGGCAACACATTCTGCTTTGTCAGTATGGAATCATGGTAAGCCCACCATCCTTTGTATTTTATTAGGACGAAGATTTGTATTATATACTTTTAATGATACTTTGTTCACTAGGGCTTTCCATACCCTTACAAATAATGTTTGTATAAATGTTGTGTAGTTTTTTTCTTCCCAGATTATTCTTCTGAGGTAGGAGATGCAAAATTTGATTGTTTTGAGTGAATTATTTTAACAATATAATGTATTGTCAGACAATAAATAAAGTGAACGAGGAATTCTTCCACAACTTTTTTCTTCTTTGAAGATCTCTTCAAGGTTTATGAGATTAAATACACTGTATATATTTGCTTTATATATTTGCTTTTGTTAGTAAATTTACTTGTTTCCCACAAATCCCCTGAGGACGCCTAAACTGCCCAAACACGTCATGACTTGGGAGCCAGTAGATCTCTATACTTTATATTCAATTATATTATATATGTTTTTTGTATATGATTTGTATACCTACATATAAAAACACTAGAGCCAAAAAATCCCCTGATTTTCTCTCCTCTTTGCTTTAATATAATATACCAAGGGGGCTGGCTCTCAACAACACCTTTTAATGGAGGGGGACACTCGTGTTAGTATCAGGTAGAAAGAAGTTTTCTTTCAGGACGTGAAGGATTCACCCTATGTCTGATCCCACCAGATTGATTACATTTTAGATTGGAAACATGGAAGGTCCTGCGGCAGATAGATACCTCCAACACATAATGTCAGAAACACATTTCACCAATAACCTCAGATCTATGGAAACGTCCGGCCCACAAAGCACGGGATCCCAGCACTCCCCTACCTAGTATAATAAATGTTTGTGATACAACAAAAGCAAACTAGGAAGGTGCAAGAGGTGACCACCTTCCCCTTCCAAGCTAAGCAGATGCACAATGCACATATACAGAGACAGAACAACGTCAGATGGAACCTCCATGAATATTTCACATGCCCTCAGTAAACATTTATTGTTCAAATTGTGAATAGACTTTAATAAGTGAACCTTCTCAACACCCAAGGTTGGATGGGCCCACAGGAGAACCAGAACAAACTTCGGCGGAACCCCAAACATATGCCCACACAAATACTTTTTGCACTCCCTGGTTGTCCCCTGGTCCTTTCTGCTTTACCATATAATGTCAGGAAAACTGTTTTGTGGTAAGCCGTCCTTCCCATTTCTTCTGGAGGTCTCCAAGATCTCCAGTCCAACCCTGTACACACTAGTAGTAATAAAAAAAAATCCCAGGTATATATACAATAATCATAGAAGTACATACTTCTATAAATCTGTGTTTGCTGTTTTACAATAGGTCGTTGTTTCTGGCACCTCCCCAGCATTAACCATTGAGCCCCGAGCCACCGTTTCCACACCTCCAATGGCCTACTGAAGACATCCCCACTCATAACCTCTTCCAATGCATGGCTCCAAGATTTCTCTTGTGCTGCCCCCAATTCCTGGAACTCCTTGTCTTGTCTCATTAGGATTGGTACTATCATAAACTCATTTCAACAAGCCTTTAAAAATTACCTCTTTATACTTACACCATCATCTTCATTTTTCCCAATCATTAATCCCTTACTCTCTTTAATTTATTGTATATTACTCTCCCCCACCCCTTAGATTATATTATTGGGCCAAGTCTTCTTATTCTCTTGTGTTATGGTTTGTACTTTCAGGTTTGTCATCTGTAGCCCCTAAATATTGAACATAATAATATTTAAGTTGTTTTAGAAGAATAATATTTAATGTGTATCACTCCTAACTTTGCAAAGATGGAATTACCAGGACAAGAGAAATTGAAAATTTAGGAATAAATTGGTGATACATTTACTATAGTATCTGATGACATCTACATACACATATACACAATGGGCCTGAGTTATTAACTCTCTAAAAGACTGGAGATGATAGATTGTCATGGGAGAACCTGGGTGATCCAGCATAGCTGCAATAGATCTGGTCCAGGACTGAATACATTTGAGAATTAAAAACAAATGATTTTTAAGAAATGCATTCCAGGTTGGCTGATCACCCAGGTTCTCCTATGATAGTCTATCTTCTCCAGCTTGAATATATATGCACACATATCACTACAGAACACCATAGCAAATAATACTATATATGAGTGGATGTGAAAGGTGTAAAGCAGACATCATTGTTCGAGCTAACCCAATTACTGTAACCAACAACCTGAGACTTAAGCTGCGTATACACGTCCAATAATTATCGTTGGAAACGAACGACCAAGGATCGATTGGCCAAAAATCATCTTTAAAAAAGTGACCAACGAAGCAGAAGTAGGAGGATAGTCGTTGGAAATGAACGACAGACACGGCAGATCTGACTGGACGCCGATCGTTCACCATCTATCATGTGTACGGTCGTTCAGTGATCGTGCATGCGCGATGAATGAACGTTCTGTACAGGTGCTTCACTGTATTGTGTTTATGTGTATATATATCTATATATAAATCTCTCTCCCTCTATATATGATTATATATACCGTATTTTTTGCCGTATAAGACGCACTTTTTCTTCCCCAAAACTGGGGGGGAAAAGTTGGTGCATCTTATACGACAAATACCGTGTTTCCCCGATTTTTGATAAAATAATTAAAATAAGACACTTACCCGTGAATAAGTCATCCCCCGATAGCCGATCCTGTGTGTGTCTCCTCAATGCTGGCTGCAGTGTGTGTCTCCTCCTGGCTGCAGTGCAGAGCCAAACTAAAAATAAGAAGCCGGCACACGCGCGCCCCGCGATTCTAAGCAGGAAGCACGCTGCTGATCCCTGCCCTAACAGAGTTACCCGGCCGTACAGTGGAAAAAAAGGTAAGTGAACAGAAGGGGAATATGAACGGCACAGAGTGATCAGAAGGGGAATATGAACGGCACAGAGTGATCAGAAGGGGAATATGAACGGCACAGAGTGATCAGAAGGGGAATATGAACGGCACAGAGTGATCAGAAGGGGAATATGAACGGCACAGAGTGATCAGAAGGGGTATTTGAAGGGCACAGAGTGATCAGAAGGGGAGTATGAATGGCACATGAGTGATCACAAGGGGAATACCGGTATGAATGGCACATGAGTGATCAGAAGGGGAATAATCTTTCAGAATCTTCTTTTTCTAGATTTTCCTCCTTGGGTGCGTCTTATATTCTGGAGCGTCTTAAACGGCGAAAAATACGGTGTATATATATATATATATATATATAGCGTCACTTACTGTATCGTTCAAACGATCGCATCTACCATGTGTACAATATCGTTCAATGATTGCGTCGTTATCTGCATGTACAGGATCGGTGCTATACGATCGTTCAAAGATATTGTGCAGGATTGTTCGTCGTTTACTAACGATAATTATTGGAAGTGTGTACGTAGCTTAATGAGTCCACACATGCAGAATAACAAGATATAATTAAACATTACATGGATCAGAGTGGAAAGTGAAAGTATCATTGTTCTGGTTTGGGAAATCACCTGGAACTGACCGCCCTCCACACATACAATCCAGAAATATAAATCTGCTGCTTGTGTACTGCAAAACAGAAATTCTGGAGGAATCTCTAAAGGATCTTCCACTGATCACAGCACAGGTAAATGGAATGGGAATATCTGCAACCCCATTATCATTTCTGGAGCTCCTCTATTATCCCGGCCATAAAGCAGCCACAACTTCCAGCCATTTACTGCACTGCCCGCATTAAATTGCTCAGGAGCATTTCATTTCCTACACATTCACTCTGCGTCTGTAGATTCATCGGGCATAAATATTACATTACCACTGCTTGGGAGGGTGACATAAGATATATGGTCTCAAGGATTGTTTCTTCAGAAAGTTTAACAAATCACAAACTAATATATATGTGCGGGGAGACGAAACTACAGGTTCAATGCAAGTCCACACTGAATGAGATACCGAGAATAACACCCGGGGTACAGGACAAGAGAAGTGGCACTGTGCAGGGTCCACACATACAGAATGAGAACAGATACCGAGAGTTACATCCGGGGTACAGGACCACAGAAGTGGTACTGTGCAGAGTCTATACATACAGAATAAGAACAGATACCGAGAATTACACTTGGGGTTTAGGACTGGAGAATTAGTACTGTGCAGAGCCCATACAGACAGAGAACAGATACTGAGAATTACACCCGGGGTACAGGCAAGAGAAGTGGTGGTGTGCAGAGTCCATACATACAGAATAGGAACAGATACCGAGAATTACACCTTGGGAACAGGACAAGAGAAGTGGTACTGTGCGGAGTCCATACATACAGAATAATAACAGATATCGAGAATTACACCTGGGGTACAGGACAAGAGAAGTGGTACTGTGCAGAGTCCATACATACAGAATAAGAACAGATACTAAGAATTACACCCAGCATACAGGACAGGAGAAGTGATACTGTGCAGGGTGTGGCTTCTGAGGAAGCAGCTGCAGGCCGGTCTGTGCTCCACTCTCTCCAATGTCTGGCTCTAGCCCAGGGTTGGGCTGCCCTGGGCGGGGAAGTTCCCCAGGAAAGCCCCAGGCTTCTTGGCCTATACATGATGCAGACTCTGATGGACTCCATATAACAGATTCTCCAGGTACCGATAAGAATGAAAGCTGTGAAATGTTTGATGAAGATGTTTGTCATGTGAAGAGCAGTATGAAGCATGAATATGAATTGGATAAATCTGTACAGCAGATGGGAAGTTGTGTCCAGGGAAGCCCAGCAATGGAGCAGTCAGTGCAGTCAGGTCAGAGCAGTGTTGGGGCAGCACAGAAAGCTTTGCCCACCCCACAGGTGGTTCAGAGGGTGACTCGGAGTCAGTCTACCCCACAGAGAGGTGATGGCGGGGCAGCACTGGCCCAGCACAGTGCAGCCATTTCGCAGACGCCAAGGAAGATTTCCTTGGAACAAAAGACAATAAAGGAGAATTTGCAGCAACAAGCTCTGATCCCCACCGGTCAGGTCCGCTCAGCCCGCCTGAGAGCCCAGCAAAGTAAAAACAGTGCTGAAAGTACTAAAAAGCCAACAAATGCGGCTCCGGGGGCTCCATCAGCCCAGAAATCTTCAAAGCTTTCTGCAAATACAACCAACAGTACAAAGCTCCAGTCTGAGATGGGGTCAGTGACCCACAAATCACCGCAGATCCATCCATCGCCTGAGAGTGGGAAGGGGGCAGCGGAGTGCAGCGTCCCAGGGAAAGGGACTGACATGGCTTCCAGTCCATCTGAGGACCCAGCAACCTTCAAACACCCGGCAGAGGTGATGGGGCAGAAAGTAACAGCCTGCCAGCCTAAGCTGAGCCGAGCACAGAACATTCCGGCCCTTGTAAAAGAAATGGAAACCCTGAGGAAAGCAAAAAGAATACTCCAGAAGCAGATAGAGGCAGTTTACAAATTAAAGGCTGCAAATCCCTCCAGGGGGGCGCTGTATGACAACAAGGTGAAATCACTGGGTGTGGAACTCGCTTCGGTGGTTGGGAAGATCGACTCAGTCCAGGAACAACTGGGACCCATAGGAGAGACTTATACGAATAAAGATCGTTTCCAAGGGACTGAGGAAGCCACCAGTATGCCATCAAGCCTGAGGGGGAATGGATGTTGGTAGAGAAATCGGCAAAGAAAGTAAAAAGTGCCAGAGAAGTAGGGGGGGTCATTGCATCTAACAGGTATGATGTGCTGGCAGGATCAAACACCAATCCCTCTGAGCTAGAACTAATAGACAGAGATGGTGAGTCCGGGTCAGATGACGATCCACCTACCAAGAAAAGATCCTTTCCAGGGCCAGAAATGGAGGAATCATTCATGGAAACCGACAGTGGGGATTCAGATTGTGATTCGCCATGTTTAAGTGATGAGTAATTGTTCTACTGCTCTGCACTATGATGGCGGAGTTCTTTTTTAGTGTCTCCAGTAACGTGAACAGGGTCAATGAATTGTTTGTTCTGGGGAAGGTGAAAGATTTCATTATTTCTCAGCTAAGATAGATAAAATCATTAGAGATAAATTGTGGAATGATTTGTAATTCAGACGTTACTGTTTCTTTATTACAGTCAAGGATGATGGGACTTTGATTTGATTTCTGGAAATGTAAATATTCTGATATGTAATGTTGTATTATTTTCTGTTTGTTTCTACAAAAAAAATATCCATACATACAGAATAGGAACAGATACCGAGAATTACACCTTGGGTACAGGACAAGAGAAGTAGTACTGCACAGAGTCCACACATACAGAATGAGACCAGATACCGAGAATTACACTTGGGGTACAGGAGAAGAGAAGTGGTACTGTGCAGACTCCATACATACAGAATAAGAACAGATACCGAGAATTACACCCTGGGTACAGCACAAGAGAAGTGATACTGTGCAGAGTCCATACATACAAAATAAGAACAGATACTGAGAATTACACCCTGGGTACAGCACAAGAGAAGTAGTACTGTGCAGAGTCTATACATACATAACAAGAACAGATACTGAGAATTACACCCTGCACACTGGAGATAAGATATAGTTAAACATTTCATGTATTGGAGTGAAAAGTGAAATTGAAAGTAACATTTCTATTCTTGGAAATCACTTCCTTTCATACAATAGAGAAGCAGATATTACAACGTGCTGGTTCTGTACTGCAGCTTCACAAGGAATTCTCTTTCTTGGATCTGTGAAGGAGCGTCCCCTGATCACAGCACAGGTAATCAATCATTTCTATGCAATACATAAAATATTACACAGCGTGTACCTGGCCTGACTTTCCACCATAGTACCAGATTGCTGGGCTCATCGGCCGGTTATTGTCCTTTACTTTCCTGGTACTGTTCCAGCCTGGAATGGTTGGGAGTTATGTAGATCTTCTCATACACACGGACAGCTTAACGGGATTCATCACCAGACAACAGATGACTTTAACCATACAGTATGTATTCCCGATACACCCCCATCACTGCACCCCCATATACTGTACAATATGTATTCCCGATACACCCCCATCACTGCACCCCCATATACTGTACAATATGTATTCCCGATACATCCCCTTTTTCTTATGTTTTCTTCATTCCCATTATTTTCTTTGTCTAATCCTATGGCTTGTGTTGAATATTTCTTTCAAGAATGGACATTCTAGCCATGTGGAACGCCGAGTCCTTTATGTGCAGGTTCATTAGAGGTGGCAGGAAAGCAGCATGGAGACACCAAGAGTGAAGCTTACATAGTGGAATTTATTAGCGTATTCCTGACCAAGCAAGGCCTTTATCTATGGATTCAAGTTAAGCAAGATATCTTCTGTTAATTACAAAATTGGTAAACCCTTTGTTTTATGTTTATGTTTATTCTCTTTAGATGAGCAATAGTTGTATATTTACCACAAAGAGAGGGAAGTAATAGCAATATGTAAACTTGCTGAGTTTCCTGGGAATCTGCTAATAAAGGGAAGTGATAGCGATATATAACTGTGTTGAGCTTGCTGACAATTTGCTAAGTGAGGGAAGTGAAAGCAATATATAAACTTGCTAAATTTGCTGGGAGTCTGCTAAGAGAGAGAAGTACACTTACTAGGTGCTGCCTAATGAGACAAACTTAATGGAAGTATAGCGAAGATCCTATCTTGATATGACACATCTTAACATAGTTATATGAGTACAATAATACTCACTGCACCCCCATATACTGTACAATATGTATTCCCGATACCTCCCCATCACTGCACCCCCATATACTGTACAATATTCTGTATATATCACATTTCAATCCTCATCACCACAGCGGGAATATTGGAAAGTATTATTTTAGTATAATTAGATAAAGTAATAATGTTTAGGAAACACGGAGTCTGGTTTACTAAATAAATATAACGTGCTTTCTTAGGGTTTTTATTTTTCATTCATGGATTTGATGCTTTATTTATTCGGTTTGGTTGCATTTCAAATTTGCTAATCAAAACTTCCTAAACCAGTTCAGTTTGGATTTGTTCTGGAGGTATTTTCACTCTTTTAGATCTTATACTCCATGGACCTAAATAGCACGGTTTAGAAGCACTAGTACAGCTGTTTACAAGAGTTTATAGGCAATTTTTAATACCTAACACCTTCTGCATTTTTTGGGGGGAAAAAAAACAAAATGTTACTTGGGGCCTTATCTGCACAAAGTAACCTCTGTATTATAAGGGTCTGCAGATTAGTACATAGTACCCCCAATCCAGAAAGGGTTATACCAGCCCTAGAAATATTTAAAATCACACCAGAGGAAAAATACCTTATATCTGTTTTTTTTAAACCAAAATTTGTGTTTGCAGGATCCAGCAGCATCTCATTACACATCATTCCAGCACTGGTAGCTTCATATTCCGTGCTGCTGCTCTTCTTTCTACACTGACATGTTCTCCATCTGCCAGGAGGAAGATCTTTTCATTTCCTTCAGCTGGGTGCAGCCAAGGACAGTTGTCCTCCGCTGCCCCGTTGCCTGATTGGCTGAGGAATCTAAACATGCTTTTGCAAGCCACATTCCAGAGAAACTATGAATAGAAGAGGGGGGACACATGCACTCACTGCACCCCCATATACTGTACAATATGTATTCCCGATACATCCCCATCACTGCACCCCCATATACTGTACAATCATCACCACAGCAGGAATATTGGGAAGTATTATTTTAGTATAATTAGATAAAGTAATAATGTTTAGGATACACGGAGTCTGGTTTACTAAATAAATATAACGTGCTTTCTTAGGGTTTTTATTTTTCATTCATGGATTTGATGCTTTATTTATTCGGTTTGGTTACATTTCTAATTTGCTAATCAAAACTTCCTAAACCAATTCAGTTTGGATTTGTTCTGGAGGTATTTTCACTCTTTTAGATCTTATACTCCATGGACCTAAATAGCACGGTTTAGAAGTACTAGTATTGCTGTTTACAAGAGTTTATAGGCAATTTTTAATACCTAACACCTTCTGCATTTTTTGGGTGGAAAAAAAACAAAATGAAACTTGGGGCCTTAACTGCACAAAGTTACCTCTGTATTATAAGGGTCTGCAGATTAGTACATAGTACCCCCAATCCAGAAAGGGTTATACCAGCCCTAGAAATATTCGGTGCTGCTGCTCTTCATTCTACACTGACATGGTCTCCATCTGCCAGGAGGAAGATCTTTTCATTTCCTTCAGCTGGGTGCAGCCAAGGACAGTTGTCCCCTGCTGCCCCGTTGCCTGATTGGCTGAGGAATCTAAACATGCTTTTGCAAGCCACATTCCAGAGAAACTATGAATAGAAGAGGGGGGACACATGCAC
>NC_092864.1:3629343-3630700 GCF_032062135.1 Pyxicephalus adspersus | reverse complement strand
CACCCCATAAATGGCCTAGTGGCCATAAAACTATTCCCCTAATATAAAACATGAAGGAGATGGATACCGGAGAATGAAATTTAGGTATTACAGTGGCAAAATATAATTATTCAGTTTTGATCCATCTGGAAAAGTGGAAAGGGTTAGGTATCAAAAGATTATCTAGAAATTTGACATCACGACAAAAAGTTGTCCGTGGTCAGGGAGGAATTTTGGGGTGGATTTGTTTATAAATGGAAAGTAACAACAGGAAAAAATTTTGTGAATGGATCGAGAAAAATGTCAAAGAGGTCATGGAGTCTGAATACATATGATACATCATCTTATTCTTTTCTTTCTTCCCAACAGATGCCTAGATCACGTAGAAAAAGGAAATCAAGGGGAGGCATGCCATGTAAACGTTTTAAGAGTGGTGGGTATAATACATATAATCGTGAAAGTAGGTAAAATTTGTGACTCAATAGAATAGGCTATAGATGGTGATGGCGTACATGGTGGTCAGGAGATAATAATACACATAAATAGTTAATCGTGTCATAGATCCCCAGAGGACCAGCAGATCTGTGCCTGTGTCTGTACCGCCCACTTCACATTCCGCTGCAGCCTGCATCAGCCATGTTCAGGAATCCACTGGTCATTTCCTGAGTCATGTGATCCCATGAGTGCTGCCCATTTACCCCAGCGCACCAGAATATTCCACAGAAGCACTCCATCTGCTGGCAGAAGTGCGAGCACCAACTGAGCTTCTTCTGTTCCAACACTCCCTCTGGAGGTAGGTTCTCTTACCTGTGGGTCATGTGATTTCCATCTGCATTATGACCTCCCCTATAAAAGGAATTCATTGCCAACAGGAAGTTGCCTGAACAAGGAGTTCCTTTGGCTCTGCTCCCAGGTTCCCAGTGTTCCAGTTTGTGTCTCCTGTTCCTGATTGTTCATGTACCGACCCCGGCTTGACCCCGACTACTTCTGCTTGCTGCCTGCCCTGACCTCTGGCTTGTTTGACCTTGATTCTGTCTTATGTTCCTGCGCTTTGCCTGATTCCTGTTTGTCAGCAATCATCTGCCTCTGCGTGCATGGGTGCCGCAACCTGGCAGTTGCCCGCAGCATAACATCCTCACCACTAGAGGCTCTGGTGAAGACCAGGCAGCTGCTTAGACTCTGCGCCCTTTGCACCTCTGTGGGGGAGTCAGAAATGGAAAAGTATCTGGGGGTCTGGTAGATCATAGACTTAATAACAGCATGCAATGCCAAGCTGCAATTTCTAAAGCTAGTAAAGTACTTCCTGCCCCTGTCCATATAGAGAACTTTCTTCCCCATTATTCACTTTGAGATCATTACAAAGAACAAGAGGGCACTC
>NC_092864.1:3611420-3628615 GCF_032062135.1 Pyxicephalus adspersus | reverse complement strand
TATACTATTTGGGACAATGTTCAGATTTATTTTAACTTTATTGGGTCTATCAGTTCAGAAAGATAAGCCGAAATACATCTGATTGAACGTTTATGAAGTTCATCTTCAGTTAATATGATATGAAGCTACTGTTGCATGCCTTGATGATAAGTTTCCATGATTCCTCTTCACAGGTTTCAGTCTGGGCTCTACTATACAGTCTAATACCAAAGGCATCTGGATGTGGTGTGTTCCTCACCCCATTCATAGGAACTGTGTTCTGGTACTTTTGGACACAGAAGGTCTGGGGGACGTTGAGAAGGTGAGGACTTGATGTCTTCATCAAATGATTACTATTACTACTAAATATTTCCGGTCTCTACTTTTTTGGGGATTTAGAATAAAGATAAGGTAAAATCTATTATTTTGTATAGACATGTATTGTCTTTTAGAGCCATGGTTAATTGTGTTCCTGCAGAATTGCATTGCATTGCTATTTGAGATCCAGGCCTGGAGTGTCCTGGAAGAATTGGGTGGGCCCGGCAGTGTGTCCTTTTCCCAATCCAGGAATTGAGGATGGATCTGATGCTCCCGGCCATTGATTATAAAAAATGGACCAGGACTGTGAGACGGGGAAGCTGCACCTTGGGGCCAGGCGTGGCTAAGGCAACTGTGTGGAGCCCGTGAGCTTAGAGAAGGTCACCCAAGAAACTCTGAGGAGAGTGTCAGAGAACCAGGAGGCTCTCTGCATGGTCCTCATGTGAATGACCTGAAGTTTGTCTATTTTTGCTGTGTTTTAGAGACTTTTATAAATAAAAGTAGGCAGAGCACCCTGAAATTGGACTTAAAGCATGGGATACCTCTCTGAAGCTAGTGTGTTTTGAAACAAATTTCCCATAATACTTATTGTTTTCTTTATTTTTGTTTAACACTTTATATGTTTGTCCTTTTACGTCCAAATCTGAAGCACAGATTATATTCTTGTAATATAACAATGAAAAGACAAAGGTTTGCAATATTCTGGCTTGTTTTTACATTATTTTATCCACCAGCCGGTTGTCTCCCTATGGTATTATCATACCACCGCAGTCCTCTGGATCCTGAGAATAACCCACCACTGGATAGCCAATAGGAAGTGTTCTTAGTAATTAGGCAGTGACAAGAACACTAGAGGAACCTTCCTTTCCTCAAGTTATATGCCGCAGAATAGAATAATTAGAAGGAGGATTTAGTTTATTTTGCAATAGATGCAATGAAGAATGCATCTGTAGGTCTGTGCAATACTTGCACTTGTGATGGGATACTGATACAAATTAAAATGTACAGCAAACTAACTAATAGTGAACTCATGTTTAATTTTTTTTTTTTTTTTAGGGAGATCGAGTAAATGACAGCAAGATCTTTTCCCTTGCAGTCCTGCTAAGTAGTGCCATGGTGTATAACAGCATTGGCACCATTACCCAGGATGCCGTGGACAAATTAAAGTATCCTTTTTAAACAAATTACAAAACAGAATATCACTTAAAGCTCGTCCCTGGGCCCTGACCCCATTCCCATGTCAAGCGCATAGCACCCACCTGTACCCATACAGGTATTTACATGAAGCTACATACCATGTTCAGCCCACCTTGCCAGAAAGGTAATCTGCCCACTAGAACAAAGACTCCGCCTGGGGAATTCTGAAGTTTTCTATTCTCTCTTTTTTATGAGATGTTTAGGTAAATCTAATTTCTAACTGGATGACTGGAAAGAAAGTCGTTATGTGTCCTTATAGACATTTATCAGATTTGTAGGGGAAATCACTGAATTAATCAAGGTGAGAACTGGTGACATTGAGGACCAGGAGGGACTCCTCTCCAGATACTTCCCCATTTTTATCTGGGCAGTGAGAGATTTCCATCTGGAACTGAAGATTGGAAAGAAAAGGATCTCAGCAGATGATTACCTGGAGAACGCTCTAAAGCTTAAAACACGTATGTATGTGAATTATCTACAAATTGAACAAAGTATTTATTAATTCTATCAAAGTCATAAAATATGAAGGTAGAAGACCTAAACCCATGCCATGTTTTCAGGGTGTAAAGATGAGGTCTCCTAGACAAAAGATGTAAAGCAGAAATAGCTTTTATGGTAGCCTATGGCCCAATTATTCCCCTTTTGGGAATCTGAAACATCAGAACAACATTGATGTTCATATTCAGTTTGGTACATTGGAATTCATTAGGTTTAGTGTATATTGTGAGATTGCTGCATAAGGAAGGGATTCTTCACTGTAAGGTCTGTGAAAATGTGGAATCGGCTCCCTCACGAAGTAGTTTCAGCAACTATAATAGATTGCTATAAGAAGAAGCTGGATGATTTCTAGAAGCACAGAATATAACTGGGGATTAAAGCAAAGACAACATAGATTGTTGGGAACATCCAGTTGCCTCACCGGTGCAGGAAGGATTTTTTTCCCATGTTGGGGCAAATTGAATCATCTTTAATGAATTTTTTTGCCTTCCTCTGGATTAACAATATCTTTAGGCTTTTATCTGAGATATGTTTATTTCCATGGTGGTTGAACTTGTTGGAATTTTGTCTCTTTTCAACCTGACAAACAAAGTAACTAATCTCCACTTCCCCATGCATTGTGGCAGGCCCAGTTTATCTTGCAAAGTAGTAAAAATAGATAGAAATCTAATAAGGGAAAAGGAAGTGAAAAAAGTGTTCTATTTTTGAGGGTATGCACATTGTTAAAACATTTAGTTAAGCACAAATCAACTTATCAAATGTTCATTCTTCTATACAATGCATTGGGAATCATGATTTGTATCTAATTACACTTTGTATCTAATGTGAGTGTGTGGCCTTAAATCTTACTCTGGAGTTATTAGTCGCACTGCTTTTGAGAATTGATGGTATCAGGTTAAATGGTGTCTGTGGGTTTTGGCTAAATATTATATCCACAAGAACAAGTGATAGTATTACATATACTGAATGCACAAGGAAGTCCTCGGGAGTGCCAGAATAGCAAAATAAGTCTGCTCTGTGTATACGGCATCCATTGCATTCGCAGAGCCACCCAGATCACTTCTGTAGTACGGCAAATTTACGGCATCCTCACCCCACTACATATTACATTACATGGTGAGGTTTCTTCTAAAAGTCAATGACCACAAAAACCAGCTTCACCATGGGTAGGGGGAGGGAAAATAATCAATAATCTCTCTTTGCGATCCTGGAAGCAATAAGCTTGGACTTTGAGGTTTAGAGCTGTGAAGATCAGTGCAATGATAGTAAAACGTTAACAGTTTATGCTGGGAATGGGAAATGTCTTTTTGTGTAGTACTTGTATTATTGAAAGCCACCAGTCTTTGTTGCCTTAGAAGAAACACCATGTTTCAGCCTTATAGCATTTTTAGTGCGTTGCAAGGTTTCCCTGGATGGATTCCTTTTTTTTTTTACCAAGAATGCTAAAAATTGCATGGAGACTGAAATGGATCAAGTGATATCACATGGCCTGAGAACTAAAACTAAAAAAAAGCTAAGTATAAATAACGATATAACATAAAATACTGTTGGGTGACCATCAAGTTGGGAGCCCTGGATGTCAGAGAAGCAAGTATTGAAACAAGCAATGATCCTAGGATAGACAGAGATTCTCCAATAACAATATTTAACAAAAAAAAATTAAAATTCTAAATCACAATTTTTACATTTTTCATTTGATTTACAAAAGCTGAGAAGTCACCAGAAGAAAAGGAGTATAATGAGCTCAGGAATCGCATTCGGATGTATTTCGGGAATCGGAAATGCTTTGTGTTTTGTACACCAACCGACTCCAATAGACAACTTAAGGAGCTAGAACAGCTACCGGATGAGAAACTGGAAGTAGATTTTGTGGCTCAAAGCTCCTTTTTCTGTGATTACATTTTCAGGAAAGCTGAGATCAAGAAATTGGACATCACAGTTGAGGTCACTGGAAATCGTGAGTTCATCTAATGGTGTAAGCTTTATTCAATCATGTTGAAATGTATCTGAACCCAAGAACACCAATGTCATATATTGCAACTTACTACTCCTTAGGTCATGTGGCTGCATTCATTTCCTTTTTTTCTGGTCTTCGTTTCATAATATTTTTACCAGGCTAACAGGCAGTAGCCCTCTCCCTGTACTAGGGTGACAAGACTAATTCCACTTTATATATGAAGAATGTTGGCCCCCCAGACCTAGTCATCTGATTTAGTCATCTCAATATCTAAAGAGATTGAACAAATATATCTCTAGTGGTTTCTGCCAGTTGTCTTATCCATCTTTCCTCTTTCTCTTTAGATGCTGCCCCTTGCCAATCTTTCTCCTGGCTGCCAATCACCCCAAAAATCCAATTCCTAATTAACTCACTCACTTGCAAAACTCTCCATAACCTGTCCCCGCCATATGAATTCCCACTAATTTCCATATATTATCCCTTTGCACATGGAGCCCCCTCTGCTCCTCCTTGGTCACCTTCGCTCACTTTTGCATCCAGCAATTTTCACAACTTTCATTTCCCCTTAGAATTCTCTTCCACTTCACACTAATCATACTCCAAATCTTGAAAGCACAGAATCAAAATGCACTTCCTCAAACAATCCTAAATCTGTAATAGTTCCCCTTCAGTCTCATATTCACACGAGCTTCCTGTTGCACTAGTTTTTCAAGAATTTTCAGCTTCTTCTGCTAGAGTTTAACTTTACCTTGTGTCCCCACCTCACTCCCCTCTGCATGGTTATGTCCTTCCCTTTGTGTGTCTATTCTCTGATTACTCATTCTGTAAGGTAAACATATATTGGTGTTTGTATTTTAATATTTATGGTGGTTGTATTCATACTATGAAGGAACTGATGGTACCCGCTATTGTCTATGTTGAACCCTGCACAGGGCCACAGAAGGTAATGCTGCTTAATAAGTGCAAAATAATCAGAACAACGATAATAATAATATACACAATCGTTCTAATTTACATAGGTTTGGGCAAACTGGCTGAACTTTACACTGAAGCTATTAACTCCTCTAATGTTGCATGCTTGGAAGAAGTGGTGGTTTCCTTGGCTGAGAAGGAGAACAAAATTGCTGTCCAGGAAGCAGCAAAGCTCTATGAGGAGAGGATGAAGACAATTCCTCTGCCCACTGAAACTCTCAAGGATTTCCTAGATCTGAGCACACAGTATGAGGAGGAAGCTCGGGAGATTTTCCTGAAAAGATCTATTACGGATGAAGATCAGAAATTCCTTCAAGAATTTACAGTGAGTTTTGACATTGTGTAAAAGCCCTACCAAGTCCTTTATATGATTCAGAATGGAAAAACCCTGTAAGAGAAGAGCTATAATAATCATGTCACCATGACTCCAACCTTCCTTTTCTTCCAACAGAGCAGCCTCAGTATCTTTGGCATTCGACACTTGTAGGAGAAACAGATGTCTGGTTTTTCGGACACTCCCTGGGTTTTCTTCCGCCAACCCCAGTGTCACTGCTATGTATTGAAGTGACAATGAGTTTAGAAGAAACAATTATGACTGCCAGAGAGGGACACAAGGCTAATAATGCCAACCACACAAAGGGTGCAGCAACGATGGAGCAGGAGAGGAAGGGCACATTGATATTATTTCACAGGCAAAAACTTTCGATCAGGTTGTGTCATATGGCACCTAACAACTTCTCCTGGACTTTAAAGTCCATATGTGTTATTCCAAGATCTGCCAGTCCAATGAAGAGGACAGAAGACCAGTTTAAGATACTGTAGAGCTGAGTCTAGAACTGGTCAATAAGTAGAGAGGCGGGCCGGACATATCCATGAGTCCAAGGAGCAGGAGTTGTGCTAAGTGATGAGACAGAAGGCAAAGTCAGCAAAGGACAGGTACCAGTAGTTCAGCAGGATCCGGTAAAGTACCAAAGGATAAGATGAAAGGTAAAATCAGATATACAAGCGAAGGTCAAGCAGGCACATGTCAGATGTGGAACAAACAATAAGTCATGGAGGAGCTGGCTAGCAGACTAAGATCATTCAGCAAGAAAGTTACAGAGCTGCAGTCTTAAATACACAGATAACCACTGATACTGAGTCTAGTAATCCCGGCTTTGGGAAAATCTGCCATCCCGGGGTGGACAACTGTGTTCCAGCCATCTGGCAGTGGGTGGTGAAATTACAGGGTAATATAAACTATTGCACCACCTCACCGGGTATTTTTTCCCAGGCAGGCTATAGGCCAAGCACTGGCCTGACGGCCCGCCCCAGAATAGAGTGCTGGGATGATGTCATTTTCCTCCTGAATATCTTGTGGCTGGGACTAGTTACAGATTTTTGACAATGTAATTAATGTTTTTGAATTTCCATTTTATCAGAACAGTGTAAAGACGATAAAAACAGAGTTTAGCTTTAAAAATGAAGAGAAGTCTCGGGAGGTGTGTCATGCTCTTATTAAGAAACATTCTGCGGACTTTGAAAAAGCTTTGGCTGCAGGAACATTTCGCAGACGTGGAGGACATAAATATTTCAAGAAAATCTTAAAAGCCATAGAACAATTGTATGACAAGGAAAAAGGAAAAGGTGTAAAGGTTGGTAGACATATGTTTCGCCATCATGGTTCTAGCTAATGTATCCATCCCCTACAATATTCTCACCGTATGTTATGGTATACACTAAATCCGTGCTTCTCAAACAGGGTTTGTCCACTTTGCTAGGGGTTCCTTGAGCAATGAGCAGCTTGTACCTCTCAGGCCAATTTAACAGATAGTGTCCAACATTGTAGAAAACATTCTTTTTACTGACCACCGGGATAATATACTCTGAGCTGTGGATATAGTAATTATAGCAGGTGTTTCCTAAAGATGTTAAAGTTATTTCAAGGGTTCCCCCAAGTTAAAAAGATTGGGAAACACTGCAGTTTATTATACAATAGAATAAGGATAGGTGTCCTGTACTGCTCCCTGACCATTTGCACCACCATGTCTCACTTTTCTTTCTTAGTTACCCTGGTTATTATTTTCAGGGCTTCAAAGATCTGCTGCAGCTTTGTAAACTTTACCTAGATTGAGTACTAGTTTTTTTTAAATATATTTTTGTAAAGTCTACCAGTAAAGTCTGTAAGTAAAGTCTACCAATAACGTCTGTAAGTAAAGTCTACCAGTAACGTCTGGAAGTAAAGTCTACCAGTAACGTCTGTAAGTCTACCAGTAGCTTCCCAAACCATTCTGAAAAAATTTGCATTATGTGCTAATTTTTTTTGGAACCTGGTTTGGATTCCCTCAATATGATTTCAAGCTCAGTAGGTTTACATATTTGTGAATGAATGAACTTATCTGGTGAAAACTTTTTAGGTTCCTCAATTTCATTGACTTGCTGTGTAATATGGGAAATTCATATATGCAGTTCTGGCAACTTCTTTGTTTTGGATAGAGTTGGGAAGGGTTAGAGGTCATTGCCAACTTTCCAACAACAGCACAGTTAGAAATAAAATTATAACAAGGGTTCTAGTTTTCCCATACAAAGAAAAAGCATTTTTATTTCTGTCCTTATCACCATTGGAACCAGGCAGAAAGTGCGGGGCAATTTCTGTAATGAAGCCGGGATAGCAGTGGACATACACTTATTGTAAAAGATAACCTTGTCTAAACATTCCCCAGGCACCCCTTAACCTGTGCAACTGGTCATCTGTTAAATATTAATCTAATAACCATCTTGTGGTAATACCTCCTTGGGTCTACAGTATCTAAAATAGTTTATTCCTTTGGGAACAATGAAAAATTGAACGTAGGGTTCTATTTATAAAACAGGAAATCAGACATTCCCTCAAACATCCCCTTGCGGGAATTTTCCAACCCACATCCACAACATACACCCAACATTTCTCATTTTATAGATGTGAGAACCATATGGCCGATTTACAGACATTTCAGACTGCAGTGCAGGCCTATGTGTTTCTACATTTTTATTATTGTTCATTTTCTACAGGCAGAAGAGGTGCTTCACGAGTACATGACATCCAAACGAGCGGATGAAATTACAATTATACAAAAAGACAACGCTCTGACCCAGAAAAGAAAGGAAGAGGAAGGTAAACTATTTGTTCATTGTCATCGTGATGAATGCCCCCTCAGCCCGCACCCTGCACATAGACTTTCCAGCATGCCTAGCACAGCCCATGTACCAGCAGGCTGAGAAGGGCCGTCACGGGGCAAGGATACCCTTCTGTTACCCCTTACCACACAAACCATCACTGGTAGACTGCCACCGCGTGCATGCACCGTTACCCTTGACAACCGCAGTTATGCTTTTGCTTCTTTAGTATCACCCGCTGCCACTCCAGACAGGGATGTCTCAGCAATGTTATAGTAGTGTTTCGGGTTTGCAAGTTACACTATTTCTATTTAGAGCATTCAGAGGTTCAGCTGACACTTTTTATAGGGTTTAACATACATAAACACTGAGCATAAACCAATACAGGAAAATAAAGACTAATCTAAGAACAATAACAGAATATTACCAGAACTATAGCAACAACATAAAATAAAAGAGAAAACTGTGAAAGTTATCAGTCACTGGGCTCCCTGCAGTGCTCCATGTGTCAGTGCCGTTGTCCTTAGCAACAAGATGGTATCAATGAGAGCTCCCCCTGCTGGGCTTACATGCTTTTTCTATGCCAACCACAGAGGTGGGGCTAATAGGACCATCCAATGATAGCCATGTGGGGGCTGTATTCACATGGAGTAAGATGTGGACTCTGTGGACACTTCCAATATGCCCTTATTCTAGCCATTATTAATAATTTCACAAGTACAGGTTTTATGAACTGCCCAACCCCAGATTAATAATCCCCACAAAATAAGGAGATCACAGAGACCAAACTAGGCATATCTGGGACTTATAGTTCACCAGGACAGGCTACGTATGGTTTCCAGGCTTTCCTGAGGCCTAGGAGAATAGTTCTTGGTCTCATCATAACGATACAACTACAAATCAGTACTACTTTATACAGAATGATATATAGGAAATACAAAGATTATTATTAATGGGTTTCAGAATACATCTCAGAGTTCAATCAGGGGCCCCTCTACTGGCCTTATCTGAGTTTTATGACCTCTGGAGACATAAAACTCCAACTTAACAATGTGTGCTGTAAACTAGAGAAATGATGCTTGTTGTCTGATACAGAAATATCTGATAAAGGGAAATGTAAAATAAAAAACTGTCTTGTATAGACATGACAAATTTTTATTTAAAGGGGAGATCAGGAATGAATGCCAATATCACAATCACCATTAAAGCACAGTATTTTCCAGTTTGTGATGCCTGGCTTCTTTTGTGACATCTGCTTGTCAGAGAACACTACCATCCTGAGTCCTGTGACTTCTAAGTTTATCAAAAGCCAAAACCAAATAAGTAATATATTACAGTTTATCAGTCCTCAGACATGGCGGCTGCATTTGGTGTTCTTCTACCAGGCTTCTATTCCTGTATTATTGCCTGCTGCTCCCCGAACATGTTTATATTCCCAGGGTGGCAATGCTCATTCACCATACTCCATGGAGGAGAATTGTCACCTTAGATTTCAAACACCCTCCCCCATGACCCATCTCAATTACAATGTATGGAGGAGAAACTTGTTGGAGATTTTAGTTCAGGGCACAAGATGTTACAAGGAAACTGGATTCCTGGTGGAATAACTAATGTTTTCTTTACAAGCAGAAAATATACCTAGTATAAAAAATAGAAACCAAATGCAGCCACCACATTTCTGGATTGGTAAACTGCAACATACAATACACGCAATACATTTTGTTTTGTGGGTTTAGTGACGCTATAAATTTACAAAGCTGTACTCATAAAAATTAAAAAGTATACTGGGCCAATAAAAAACATCCTTTGGGTTTTGCCAAGGAGCCCAGGCTGTTTTTTAGCTATTCCCAGGACAGACAAGATGAGACCACTAAAGCTGCGTACACAGTCAGATTTTTCTCACCCGATAATCGGCATCGGACAGATATCGGGCGAGAATCTGACGTGTGTACAGTCGGCGCCTTTCATCGTCCGTGGATCCGTCCTGGCGGATCCATGAACGATGAGCGATCCTAATGCAAGGTAAGGGGAGGGCGCGCACAAGGGTGCCGCTCCGTCGCTCTCCCCTCTCCATGGAGCAGAACGGTGCTGTATGTACAACACTCGTTCATGCATCGTGTAGTACTTTGTCGTTGGAAAGGATCGTGAAAGATCGTGAAAGAAAGTCGTGACCCTGAGACCTCGTTCATACGCGTTTCAGCTAATATAAGGCGATGTGCACAGCCTAATTTTTTAAAAGTTTCCGACAAACATTAAGCAGCTTTGTTGAAGACAACAAACCCTCTTTGAGCCCCAGTGTGAATAAATTAAAGACAAACCACGATAGGTGAATTGATCGTCCAGAAGAAGATTCATCAAGCTTTCCATATAGTGATGGAGTCTTCTGAAGCGTGCTAGCAGCTTGTGTAAAGTGTCACTCAGCCCTCCTATTATACTCTGAGTTCAATCTCCCTGAACTGGAGCTGAATTGTGTTGTAAATGCTTCTAGAAGCTTGCTATACTCAATGATGTTATATGGGCTGATGTCCCTCTGAGCCCATTATCCCCATTTATGTATCTGTAGTGGACAGAGCGGAATGTTTAGTATACCAAGAGGCTCACATTTATATTTACCATTTTATTTATCAGTGGAAAAGTCTAGAAAAGAAATGGAGGAAATGAGGAACAGACTTAAACAACTTGAAGAAGAGAGGGAGAAGGAGAAGTCAAGTGAAGAGATAGCCAACTTGAGGATGACTGTTGAACAGTTAAAGCAGAAATTGGAAGAAGGAGAGAAAATATGGAATGAGAAACTGGAACAAGTCACCAAAGAGAAGGAAAGGGTAATTAGAATGAGTTTAATAAATTTATTTAACCTAAAAAAAGTCAAAATTATTTTTACCGGGGCGTATCTTGATTATGTCGGTGTGAGCAAACATTTCCCGAGGGCTCCTGCTGCCTCCAAGGGCTCACCTGTGTGTTATTTGGGGGGAGAAATATTAGGGTGTCCCATACCTGAGCAGCAAGCCTTGGTCAGTGTTTAACAGATTAGGAATTGACTTGGCCAGGTGCTAGTTGTAACAATCTATCGCTACTGATGGTGTTCCTGTGACCGTTCCTAAATCAAACTAATGCAAGACAACAACATCAGAGTGGGTGAGACAGCCCAACTAGTATGATACCTCCTAATTATTTTACAAGACCTGAGAATGAGGCCCAGCATGCTCTGTGGTATCCTTTTAGGTTACATGGGGTAGTGAGGTCTTTGCATGAACTTCATAGATCTGTACTCCTTCAAATCGGTCTTCAGAGCTAAGCCACCTATGGATGTGGATGATATTTATGTCCCTTGCACCCCTGATCTGCCAGCAATATCTAACCACGAGGACACGAGGAGCCTAATCATTGGGTTTGGTTACCTGCCTTGTTTTCCAGACCAGACTTGGAAAGCCTCCTTACATGTCTAGATACACCATAGCCCTTCCTGTGGCTCATGGTAAGCAAATCTGGGCAATCCAAAAAAATCAACAATATAGCTGTAGAGCTGGCAGATTTAGCAATTGGAAGGGCTATACAGTGAATGATCAGGTCTGAAGTGTTAGTTGATCTTGGAATTGATTACTGGCTTTACAGATTGGGTTGTCCTTTGGGCCCTGACTCCTGGGCCCTATTACACGTTATGGCTCTGATCCAGGCGGCTCGGCTACACAACTAGAAGCCCAGCCTTAATCTGACAATTTATGTGTTTCACCACAAAGACAGCAACTTCTATCCAGCGGGTGTAACAAATAAAAAAAACTTGAATCAATGTTGTGTTGTGTTTGAGTACTGCACACTTGGATTGTCTTAAAAAACAAAATATTGATATAATAATTTCAAAAGAAAGATAAACTGGAATTTGAAAAAAACAGTTAACAAGAATTTGGAATAAATAGATCTTTATGATGCAATTGAACATATATTTATCTGGCATGTCTATTCTCTGATAAATCTACCAATTGCTTCTCTGTGTACAGGAACAGGACTTGTATAGGATGCAGGGACAAAACAACCAAGCCAAGAAATATGACGCACAGATCAGAACACTCGGAAGAGAGAAGGAAGACAAAGGGTTCTTCACTAGATTGAGCAACAACATTAGTAGCTTGTTTAGGAAATGGTTTTGACCACTGCAAATAACTTTAATCAATGGCTTCAAAAGCTATGAAACAAAATATGTTTTATTATTTATTTTATATGTAGATGTGTGTTGTCTCTATATACTTGTATGTATCTTAAGCAATATAAATGTAACACATGTTTTAGCCAGAGAAGTTTTCTCAGCAATTACAGCAATTCTATCATTTATTAAAAAGCTCAATTGTTTCTCTTAAACAAGCTATGCCTAAGTTCCATGTCAGTGATTTTGTCAAGGCTTAGATAATATCATATCTGCTGCAAGGGAATGGAAACTTTTTCTGAGTTTCCTGTCCCCAATGATCAGACTACAAGGTACAAGGAGACACTTAGAAGATATGATTGGCTGATAATGTGGACCTGCGGCACTCTCTCCACCTTCTTCTGTTTTATACTTTCACTACTTTGGACAGTAATCCTCTCCTATGCTTCAGTACTTCCTGACAATTTTGCTTTAACCTCCCTAGCGGTACATTTCTTTCTGGTTTATATGTCTGAAAGCGGTACATTGTTCTTCATGAAAATGTATTTTACAGTATAATATATTAGTATGAGTACAATAAAGTTTGAAACACAAAATCATGTGAAAATAATAAATTGAATAAATTAAAAAAACTATGTATTTAAAAAAAATTAATTTTTTTAAATTTAAAAAAAAAAAATACACATTATACTCATACTAATATATATACTGTAAAATAAATGTTCTTGAAAACAATGTACTGCTTTTACACATATAAATCCAACGTATTGCATTCAATACAGTTATTTTGTATTGAATGCAATACAAATGGATTTTGAATTTCCCGCCCCGCCGGCAACGTACACAAGCACCAATGTCACCGGGAACTCCCCGCTGACTCATCGAGTGCAGAAGCCGACCGGAGGAAGAGAGAAGAAGCCAGAGATTGCGGCGATGGATGACGCAGGATGCCGGCAGATCAGGTAAGGCTCTATTTACTATTACTTCCATAGGATTACCTACCCCGAGTGTGATTCGGGGTTAACGCCTTTAGCAACTTTTTTCTACCCCGAGTCACACTCGGAGTTACCGCTAGGGAGTTTAAAGTAGTTGGTCTTTGTTAGATTTTGGACCACATATTAACTGTTCATAAAAATAAACACAAACATTGCATTGCCTATAAAAGCTTGTCTGTCTCTATCCTTCCCTCAGTATAACTTCCTGACAATACATATGTACTTTTTATATTATGTCATATTTATGTCATTCCCTTGTAAAACTGCTCTACTAGGAAGGACATGTTATTGTAGTTTCCTATTTGTATTGTTTGTTGCCTTGAAAACAAACATATTAAAAACATATTAAAAACTAAAACTATGAAATTTCCTAGTGATACATTTAACGTTCCCTGTTTCTATAGGAAGGAGGGTTTAGCTTGGGTGAAGTCTGTACTGCTTTGGAAAGATTTTCTTAGAAACATTGTGAAATGCAATTCTAAAATCCTGGCTTCTCAGGCTGTAAATCAGAGGATTGAGGAGAGGAATGATCACCGTGTAGAAGACGGGGGCCACTTTGTCAGCAGAAAAATGGTGAGTAGCTTTTGCCTGAAAATAATTGAAAAAAACAGAGCCATAAAATATGAAAACCACAGTCAGATGAGAGGTGCATGTAGAGAAAACTTTGGTTCTGTTCCCTCTGACTTGCATTTTAAAGACAGTTTTGAATATATAGATATAGGGCACGAAGGTCAGGATCAGAGAGCCAACTCCAAGAAAAGCACCCAAGGTAAAGATAAGCAAAACGTTAATGTAGATGTCACTGCAGGAGATCTGAAACAACTGTGGGAGGTCACAGAAGAAACTTTCTATGATATCTGATGCACAAAATGTTAAATGTAAAGCATATAGCGTGTGAACTAGAGAATAGCAAAAACCGAGACACCACACAAAGGAGCCCAACTGTACACACACTTTCCAATGCATGATCTGTATGTAATGCAATGGCTGACAAATAGCCGTATATCGATCATAGGACATGACAGCTAATAGAAAAATCTCAGAAGAAGCAAGAAATATAAAGAAGAAGACTTGGGTTATACAAGATGTAATGCTGATATTTCTTCTCCTGGTGTGAAGGTCAAATAACATTCGTGGGACGGTGAGTGTAGAACAACAGAGGTCCAAAATGGCCAAATTGCCAATAAAGAAATACATAGGGACATGGAGGTGAGAGTTGGTGACTATAAGGACAATGATCAGCATATTCCAGGTTATTGTCAGAAGGTAGATATGAAGAAAGAAAAGAAAAAGAGGAAACTGAAGGGCCGGAAGGTCAGACAATCCAGAAAGAAATAATTCCTTCCAAATAGTCTGGTTCCCCATTTTACATATCAAATGTAGACCCAAAATTGGGTGAAGAACATATGAGACAATTTCTATGAACAACGAACCATGACAAATGTCAGAAATCTTTACCAACCAGTCCATCCGGTGAATACGCTTCTGATTACGGCAAGGAAGTGTCTTACCATTGTCAGCCTGCAACAGGAAGAGTTTTAGGTACAAGACTTGGTAACAGTTAAAAATGGGAACAAAGCAAACTGTATACATAAAGGCTTGATGGGAAACCTACAATAATATAGATTCAGGGTTAACATACACGTTAGTTTTTTTAGCAAAATCTGCAGTTTGCTCAACCAGAGCAAACATGTTACTGTCTTAAAGGATGGTAGGTACTATGTCCGAATCTTTGCCAGGACACTATATGCAAGGAATTTGCAGGTTCCTGTGTTTGCGTGGGCTTCCTCCCAATCCCAAAAACATGCAGTTAAGTTAATTGGCTTCCCAAAAAAATTTACCTTAGACTGTGGTAATGACAATTAACTATGATTGGGACTATAATATTATTCAAATTTGGTTCCAATTTGGTAGACTTGGATAGCTAGTTCCACAAAGATGGAAAAATATAAATATAATAAATATATTCATTTAACTGAATAATCATTTACAATACATTTAACAAATAATAAACAGGAAATTAAGAATTTTCCCTAAATAATATAATATTATATCAAAGTAAATAAAATATCCAATCCCTGACACATCTCTATATACTATACAAAATGTTCCTTATATAATATTAGTTATTTAGAAGATTTTTAATTTGTGTTTTCATGAATTGAAAATACAAACGGAAATATAAAGTATCCTTAAAGAGTGATAACTAGTTAAAATGTATCAGCTTGAACTCAAGGATAAGGCAAGAGTGGGATTGCATGGAATAGATGCCCTTTGTTTATGTACATATAAAAAACTAAGAAGATCCGATTGAGAAATAGGGATTTTCTAATGCATCATGAACAGATTGTATTTATAGAACTTTAAATTCAATAAGTAATACAAATACTTTTATTTACATAATATACCTTAAAAGAGGGTGAATATATAAAACAATTGCACACTGTTACCTTTAAACCAATGCTTCTCACTTAGGGTTCCTCCAGGGGTTGCTGGGGGTTCCTTGAGCAATGAGTAGTTTGCTCCTCTCAGGTCAGTAAAAGTGACCCCAATGATCTTTTTTGCTATCTGTAAGGGTGACATTCTTCCCACTGGCCAGCAATGTAAGAGGAATTCTTCCTACTGACCACCACGCTAATGTACTTTAAGCTGTGGATATAATAATTATAGAAGAGGATTGCTGAAGATCTGAAAGTTATTTCAACGCTTCCTCCATGTTAAAAAAAGTCAAGAAAGAATGCTTTAAACATTTACAATCGACAAACTCACATCGACTAAAAACATGGTGCATGATAAAGTATTATTTAAAAGTAAGGGCCAACTGACAAACCCAAACTAGATGCATTTTGCATTTTAAATTTAATTTAACCTGTTCATGATGATGCCTTAAAAAATCCCAGTTTCTTTACGGGATCTTCTTGGTCAGCTTGGACCGGATATAAAATGTCCCTACCCAACAACAAAATAACAAAATAACAAATTGACACATTACCTGATTTTTCGAAATGTGAACAAAATGTATTTAAGAAGAAAAACAAATAATCAATTAACCATAAATAATGATTGAATACAAATCAACATATACATGGTTTTGTCTCCCCAATAGAGGTAAGTCTTGATGTTCAGTGGCAGACAGTATGATGCGGAAACGTTTTTCTGAAAGTTACATTCATGTAACTTTCATAGTAGAAGATTCATGTGACATTTTGAGTCACAATAAAGTTTATTAGCTGCACAAACATTTTTATAATTCAGAAATTTCCCCTGACATCTCTGGAGCATGCAGGAGTTTTTATTGGCTCTGAATTCATTGGAGATTAATCTAAAACATTCTTATTAAAGATTCTCTTTAGAAAATAAAGTTTCCTAATGATAAAATAATTATCCCCCACTGACTCGCAAGTTTGGTCCACTGATAACAAAGTCATTTTAGGAAAAAGTCATTCAAAACTTAAAGTTGTGATCATGAAGAAAGTGACAAATCAAAAGGGTGAAAAGTTTCTGAAAGCAAAATTTGTTTAACCAAAATCCTTCCATTGAATATTCATAGTGAATAAATGAGATGAACAGCAGTGTAATGTGGATAAAAATGTTTAATTTGTTGCAGGCTATAGAAGATCCGGGTTGGGGAATCCTGTTATTGGCCAGCATTGACCGAATTGAGATAACTGCATTGGGTACAATGCTCTGAAACAGACGGTGGGAAACCTCCCCTTGATAAGGGCAACATGTAGTATTGGTAGAAAATATTTCCCAACTGCAGATATCTCCCCTCAACCCTTTAACACCAATCATTGGGAATACTGCTTTTACTCTAAGAGTAGAAGATAACAGATTTCTCCTGCTATGGGAGGCCGGCCCAGACACGGCAGTAAGTTTCCTGGGAAGGGATCATTGGTATTTGATAGAGGATCTCAGATCCCCTGACCTACCCTTCGGTCTTGTCCTCTGTAGGGCGGCGCAATTATCACACTTTCTGCAATCTCTGCAACCTGCACCTACATTT
>NC_092864.1:3601926-3605052 GCF_032062135.1 Pyxicephalus adspersus | reverse complement strand
TTAATGCATGATCGCCAGTAAAAAGCTGTCGGATAAGCGCGGCTCCGTGCGCGAGCTTTTCCGGTTGTTGAATAGCGCAATCGCGCACGATTCCGGATCGCTAATACGAATGCGCGACCGATAATCCGATTTTGCTTGATGAATCAGGGGCATACTGTCTGCTCACATCCAGCTAAATACATTCTCATTAATTTGGAGGCGTTTCATAATACAGATGGACAATGACCCAAAACATACAGCCAAAGCAACCCAGGAGTTTATTAAAGCAAAGAAGTGGAATATTCTTGAATAGCCAAATCACTCTGAGCATGCATTTCACTTGTTGAAGACTAAACTTCAGACGGAAAGGCCCACAAACAAACAGCAATTAAAAGCCACTGTAGTAAAGGCCTGGCAGAGCATTAAAAAGGAGGAACCCCGGCATCTGGTGATTTCCATGAGACTTCAGGCTGTCATTGCCAGCAAAGGGTTTTCAACCAAGTATTAGAAACAAACATTTTATTTTCAGCTTTTCAATTTGTCCAATTAATTTTGAGCCCCTGAAATGAAGTGATTGTGTAACAAAAAGGCTTTAGTTCAAGGGTCGGCAAACTTTTATGGCTACTAGGCCATTTCAGGCGTGGACTGGAACACAGGGACAGTCACGCCCTAATGGCTCCGCCCACTACCAGGATACACCCCCTAAAGTGAAAACCCTCTCCTTCATATTCATTGCGGAGGAGAGGGATTTCCCTTCAGGGAACTTTCCCTATTTACCGCCAGCCACAGTAAATAGGGGAACAAGGAAGCGGCACCGGAGCTGCGGCAGTAGTTCCAGCTCTGGTAGTTCCTAATGCCCCCTGGCAGGTCTAGCCAGCAACCCGCGGCCCTGAAGCCATGGGTTGCCGGCCAGCATTAGACCAGAATAAACTACCGGCTAGGCCGTATCTGGCCTAAAGGAGTTTGCCTACCCCGGCTTTAGTTCCTGACATGTTTATACAATCTTTTTGTTCAAGCCACTGAATTAAAGCTGAAAGTCTGCAGTTCAACAGCATCTGAGTTGTTTCATGTAAAATTAATTGTGGTAATGTACAGAACCAAAACTAGAAAGAAGTTGTCTCTGTCCAATTATTTATTGACCTAACTGTATATAATCCTGCAGTTTGCGGATTGTATTTTGAGATTCCATGTAGTATTGTATCAAATATATCAAACATGTAAATTGATTTTGATATGGAGTAAATGTATTGTGTTCTTTAAAACTTTATTATGATTATTATACCTGGCAATGTTTAATGGTTAATGTTTACAATAAAATAAAAACTTTTAACATTTGATATTGGCATCTATTTGAAAACCCCTTTACATATTGCCTATTTAGAATAATACTGATAGGATTTAGTATATTGCTCCCAATACCATATTTTACTTGGGTTCACACGTTTGTCCTCTGTAAACACTTGCCATCTAAGACAATATTATTGTTTGTTACACAGTTTGCATGAGTGTCAATTGGTGTCCAATAATAATGCATAACAGATCATTTAAAAGCAAGTGATCCACCATAGCTATCACAAAAGTACAAAATACTTCAACCTATAAAACGGAAGGGAAAAAGATAACCAAATACACCATTGATGCATTTATTCACATTCATTTTATTGGTATTTCTGTTGATTACTATTTATAATGTATTTGGTTGAAACGAAAGAGAGAAAAGCACAAAAGTCAGAGTCTTAGATCGGGTGAATCATGGTCCCTGTATTTATCTTTGTGCCAGTTCATGAATGGGTTCATTAAAGCTGTATTATAAAAAATATATGTACCAAAATAATATATACAAGGACATCAAACTAGGGTGAGGGGCAGGTGGGGTAATTGAAGGAAAAACAGAATGGAAACTTAAAGGAGATAAGGAGACTGAAAAATAAAAAAATGGGGAGTGTTAGGAAGGAAGATGGTGGAAAAAGATTATTTTATTGGTAAGTTTTTCATTTGCATTTCAAAAAGTAATTTCCAACAGCACAGTCATAGGAAAAAGAATATTTTATAATGTCTCTGCATCAAGCTGACATCCAGAGTCAAGATGTGTAAGAGAATGGTTTTACCCTAAAATCAGTGGTAAGAATGAATAGACTATGTGTTGGAGAGGACTGGTCAGTACACAGAGAAAAGTCACGCCAATAAATCCAAGCTTTCGTGGTATGTGGACGCTTTAAGTTGTACCTTAGATTTGATTTTGGCAAACTACAGACATTAAAAGTGGGATTTCCAGCCCAATAGGGCTCAAACCCGTCTTGCACTGATTAGGTGACTGAACGGGGACTGATATTGCTTTCTGGAAGAGGTGAAGGAGAAAGGCTGTTGAGTGATACCCAAGGTTTATATCCATGACCATAAATGTAAAAGCTTTTATCTCATCCCAAAAAAAGGTTTATACATAGGGCTTGTACCAGAATCAGTTGTCATAAAATTTCCTGTTAATAAAGTATATAACCCTTTGAAATGAATGACCCCTTGGAATAAATGTTTATTTCAGATTAACCTTCTGGGTGATCTTTCCAAAAACACCTTTTAATGCTTTTTTAAAATCCCGGTTCCTCAGACTGTAAACCAGAGGATTAAGAAGAGGAAAGATCAATGTGTAAAACACGGGCACGGCTTTGTCACCAGGAAAATGATGGCTAACACCCGGCTGAAAATAATTAAAAAAAACAGAACCGTAATACATAAACACCACAGTCAGATGAGAGGTGCATGTAGAGAAAACTTTACTCCTGTTGCCTGGAACTTGTATTTTAAGGACCGTTTTGAAGATAGAGATATAGGACAGGAAGGTCATTGTTAGAGACCCAACTCCAAGAATGGCACCCACTATAAAGATAAGCAGAATGTTAATGTAGATGTCACTGCAAGCGATCAAAAACAATTGGGGCAAGTCACAAAAGAAACTTTCTATGATATTCGACCCACACAATTTAATTTTAAAAGCATAAAATGTATGAACTATAGCATTGCTAAAACTAAGACCCCAAACGATGGACACCAACTGCAGACACACTGTCCAACTCATGATCTTCATGTAATGCAATGGATGACAAATGGCCGTATATCGATCATAGGACATGACAGTCAATAGTAAAGCCT
>NC_092864.1:3600672-3601599 GCF_032062135.1 Pyxicephalus adspersus | reverse complement strand
ATTTATTGTATAGAAAATATTTAGTAAAATTCTGTTTTACCAATAGACGATTCCCTGCAGCCAACAGAATAACTTAAAATTTACTACATAAAGTATGGAAAATTAGAATTGTTCACTCAAATTGTTCATCTCCTTCAGTGACTGAAACGCGTGTATTTATGGATCCTGGAGGATTGCTGTACTATTCAAAGTTCACATAATCAAAAATACTGAAAAAAGAGACAGCCATATTATTATACAAGCAAAGTTCCTAAAATCAAATTAACAATCAAAAAAACCTAATGACATTTTGCAATGAGATAAATATTTCCAAAATTCTACTTTTTCTATCATTGGGTCTATAAATCTTTTTGTACTTAATTTTCTTCTTAAGCTTTTCTTTAGGCTCTCCACTGGTTAAATTCTGAGGTTTAATTAAATCATCCAGGCTGTGTGGAGAGACAGGTCAAGCAGATACGGTCTGAAACATAACAGTCTGATCAGTCCTGAGGAAGCTTATATTGCGAAACGTGTTGTATACTGAGTGAGATTGGATGTACAAGGGATGTTCTTGATATGATAGACATACCTTTGAAATTTTATATTAATATTAAATAATAATATTATTTTTAATAAACAGGATTTATATAGCGCCAACATGTTACGCAGCGCTGTACATTTAATATAATAAATCATGTTTTTTATTTTATTACAAATTCATGAATGTAAAGGTACTTTTCCTCAAAGGTTCTTTTGATTTTGGTGTTTTATGATGTGTGAAGAAACAATGGCTGTGGCACTAGATAACACCTACATACCCAATTATTTATAAATTAGGGGTATTGGTGGACCACCTACTTTATATAAGGGACCTTCTGTGAGGTCACTGAGATCACTAAATGCCCCATATACAGTTCAAGTTAAAGTAATGTTACAGAAAGCTGTCAG
>NC_092864.1:3562462-3599433 GCF_032062135.1 Pyxicephalus adspersus | reverse complement strand
GGTCAGAGACTGCAGACATTGTACAGGAGATGGTCAGAGACTGCAGACATAAGACAGGAGATGTCAGAGACTGCAGACATATTATAGGGGATTGTAAAGAAGAAACCAGTTCACCTACCAATATGTCTTCGGGATGTGGTGGAATACCCACACAAACACAAGGAATAAACTTACTTTGTATAATACACCTGTAAGTATGTAAGTAATCCCAGTGAAACAAGACTTATTTATTTGCAAATATGGATATGGATGGAAAATTATATTTCCACCATTTTAAAACCTAAACAATCAGCCAGGACCTGATTACATGTGCAGCATCCAAAGCAAGTACAATAAAATGAATAAGTGTTAAATACAATTTAAATCAGACAACAGGGACTAATACAGTGATATTGATAAATGAAGCATTGATCTGTTACAATGTAAGGGAAACTACAAATGTATTTATATGTGACCTATTTACTAAACAAAATCTGAATGTTAGCCATAAGAAAAATAACACAAAACTGACTTCCAATTCTAATTCTTAGAACAATAATTAATAAAAGGAATAAAAACCGAATTGAGATAAATGATAAAATGTAAAGCTGACAGAAGAAAGGTAGAGAAGTCTCTTAAAGCTCAGGTCAAGTTTTATAGTCGTGGGTCTGATTGAAATATATTTTGATGACTAAGGTTACTTTATTATATTAGAAAATTCATGCAGCATTTTGGATACAATGCGGTTTTATTATCTGTACATACAAATATTTATAATACATAAGATATATCTCTGGAGCACACAGGAGAGAATATTATTTCTGTATTCAACTGAGACTCATCAGAAACATGAATCATTAAAATGAATCTCTACACAAAATAAAATATCACCTAAATTGAATTTCTCCCAGTTGGTACATT
This sequence comes from Pyxicephalus adspersus, assembly GCF_032062135.1. Classification (NCBI taxonomy): domain Eukaryota; kingdom Metazoa; phylum Chordata; class Amphibia; order Anura; family Pyxicephalidae; genus Pyxicephalus; species Pyxicephalus adspersus. Next base: position 3,598,533 of record NC_092864.1, on the reverse strand, counting down.
GAATCTATGTAAAGATAAAGAGCTAAATGTTACTCCGAGTGTAACTTTTCATGTGTTCATTTAGTAATATTACTGTATTTTTAATGAAGTTTCCAATTAGAAGTTAAAATTGTGCGAGAAATGAAAGTACAATGAACAACAAACACAGGGTCACTCATACATCATATCATAAGATGCATCACTGATTAGAAATGTTTTTATTGTATATAATGTTTCATTTTCTGAAATATTTTTTCCTACAAATATCATTTAATTGCTCTTTCTTTAAAGTCCAATCTCTGTAAAAACATAAATTGTTTAACATATGTAGAAAATATTGTTACATAAAAAAATGCAGGAATAGGAAATGCATAAAATATAGATTGGTCCCCTTTACCGGTCATTTTTGGTTGCAATGCCATGACTCTCACAAACTACAGGAGGTCTTTTAATCCCTCCAACAAACATGAATCTCTCCCATTTCTACATACGTATTGGTTGGTATAAAACCCTCGGTACACACATTCTATTTTGTAGTTCACGCCATCTTGTTCTCATAGTTCCTCTAGGCTTAGAGCCTCCATATAGTGCCAACATTGTTCAATATATCAACATTGTGTTGTGACAATGTTGTGACATTTCTGCAATGTTTGTGTTGTTACATTTGAGGAAGATGGTAGAAAAGGAGTGGTGGGAACAAATAGACTACGTGTTCACCAGGGCTCAGCAGAATAAAGTGGAACATGCAATATCCAACCAGCAAATGCAAGATTTCTTAAACTACTCCTCTATAGGTCAGGGCAGCTGTAAATTGTGCCATAAGTATGATTCTGGCAATCTACAGACCATTAAAAGTTGGAGCCCGATCCAGCCCAATGGGGAACATACCCTTACTGCACTGATCAGGTGATTAACCTCCTGGGAGGTTCATTTCTGTCCAAATTTATATGTCTAAAAGCGGTACATTGTTTTTCACGAAAATTCATTTTACAGAATAATATATTAGTATGAAAAAGTTTGAAACACAAATCATGTCAATATAATAAATTAAATCAATTAACCTTCCTAGTGGTTCATTTCTTTCCAGTTTGATACTTCTAAAAGCGGTACATTGTTTATCATGAAAATGTATTTTACAGTATATTATATTAGTATGAGTATAATAAAGTTTGAAACACAAAATCATTTAAAAAAATAAATTTAATAAATTAAAAAATCTATATATTTAAAAAAAAATGTTAATTAAAAAAAAAGTACATATTATATGTATACTATTACATAGACTGTAAAATAAATGTTCTTGAAAACAATGTACAACTTTCACACATAAAAATCCAATGTATTGCATTCAATACAGTTTTGTATTTAATGCAATGCAAATGGATTTTGAATTAAAAAAATAATAATAATAATATTATACTCATACTAATATATTATTATACAGTAAAATAAATGTTCATGAAAGACAATGTACTGCTTGTACACATATAAACCCACTCTATTACATTCAATACAGTTATTTTGTATTGAATGCAATACAAACGAATCTGACATTCCCGCCCGGTTGGCAACGTCCTCACGCACCGATGTCACCGGGATCTCCCCCAGTGACTCGGGATTGTGTGCAGAGGAAGCCGGCCGGAGGAAGAAAGAAGACGGATATCGCATAGAAGGACGACGCGGGACATCGGCTCAGGTATCAGATCAGGTAATTAGCGATTTACTATTACTTCCCATAGGTTTAACCACCCTGAGTGTGACTTGGGGTTACCACTTCTAGCATCTTTTTTCTCCCCCGAGTCACAGAGTCAGATGAAAGAGGAAGGACGTTACGTGACCTCTAAGGTTTATATCAATGATCCTGAATGTGATAGCTTTAACCTCACCCCGAACATCTTTTTACATAGGACTTGTATTGCAATCAGTTCTCATAAATTTCCTGTAAGGCCATTATCAGGATCAGTATTCACCAGATGCCGGTCCTCAATCTTACGCCACAGTCTTCACTTTTAGCAAGGCCCCGTTCAGCCTTGGGAGACTGGTTGCGTCTCCCAGCACATGGTTTGCCCAGCTAAAAGCTATGACAGGCATTGGAATCTGTGAGCCTATAAGGACCCAGCAGCCAATGGCAGCATGGGATTGATCAGGAACTATTCTGCACATCAGCTGCAGCACAGCTCCAAATCCCCCTCAGCTGCAGGGCAGGGGATGTCGAGAGGAAAAACATAGCTAAAGGAAATGAAGGATGGTGCAAGCCACAGAGCACTAAATTCTAGAACTCCTCTCCTGCTGTAAGCGCCGCCGCTGGAGGGAATAGGCCAGGCAGGCTCTACTGCGGTGGGACACTGCCTGGGATTGTTGGCCGGAAGAGCGTTTCCTAACATCCTGTTGATAATGGTAATAACTTTTTCTTCCACTGAAGATAAACCTAACTGTCACACTTACCTGTTTCTCACTAAAGCACAGGTATCACTCTCCTGAGCATGCGGGCAGTTCTGATGCTGGGCGTGCCTCTGTTTCCAAGCTTTATCAACTTCGTCCAATCCCCTGGCCAATCAGGAAATAGCCTCTTGATCAGCCCTGACTATTTAGCTGGCTCACAGACTGCATTCTGTGTTCGTGCAACAAGTCTTCACAAGTGCTCAAGCCCCCCCAGTTCTGTGATCTAGTTCCTGTACACCTGTTGCTTAATCCAATGTTTCCTGTGTCTAGCTCCTGCGTTAACCCCTCTGTGTCCAGTCTGTTGGTTCCCAGCCAACTTCCCTGTGCTGTTTCTGTCTGTCTGTGGATATCCCTTAATCACCTGTACCTCCTGCTGTTTCCAGTGTCTCCTGTGTACTGTGTGGCCCCTGTGTCACTGCTGTCTGTCTCCTGGATTCCGTGCTGTTGACCCCTGGCATGTGCCCTGACCTCTCTTGCTTGCTGCCTGCCTCGACCCTGGCTTTCCTTGACTATTCTTCTGCATTATGATTTGGTACCGTGCTTTGCCCACCTTGGTGTGCCCAAGGACCCCAACCTGGCAGTAACCAGCAGGGCAACATCCTCATTATCAGAGGCTGGGGAGAAATCCTGGGTACTGCTTAGACTGTGCACCTTGGCACATCTCCGTGCTCACACCACCTCCGTGCAAGCCATAGCGCCCCCTAGTGGTCCTGTCTTTCCATGCGTGACACTAACAATGCTCTAATTTATTAACTGCTGACCATAAGTTGAACAGCTCATGACCTAATTTCTGTATGGAACATAAAAACACTACAATATATTTCCAGTATCTAGTAATGAATGTTTGTTTTAAATAAACCTTGTATATGATTGATCTTTCCAAAAACATCTTGAAATACTCTTTTAAAATCCCGGTTCCTCAGACTGTAAATCAGAGGGTTAAGGAGAGGAATGATCACTGTGTAAAACACAGGCGCCATTTTGTCACCAGGAAAATCATGGCTAGCACCCGGCTGAAAATAATTTAAAAAAATGAAGCCATAATACATAAACACCACAGTCAGATGAGAGGTGCATGTAGAGAAAACTTTACTCCTGTTGCCTGGAACTTGTATTTTAAGGACAGTGTTGAAGATAGAGATATAGGACAGGAAGGTCATTGTTAGAGACCCCACTCCAAGAATGGCACCCACTATAAAGATAAGCAGAATGTTAATGTAGACGTCACTGCAAGCGATCCAAAACAATTGGGGCAAGTCACAAAAGAAACTTTCTATGATATTTGACCCACAAAATTGGACTTTAAAGGCACAAAATGTATGAACTAAAGCATTGCTAAAACTAAGACACCAAACAATGGATGTCAACTGGACACACACTGTCCAACTCATGATCTGTACGTAATGCAATGGCCGACAAATGGCTGTATACCGATCATAGGACATGACAGTCAATAGTAAAGCCTCAGCAGCAGCAAAGAATAAAAAGAAGAAGACTTGGGTCATACAAGCTGTAATGGTAATATTTCTTCTCTTGGTGAGAAGGTCAAATAACATTCGTGGGACGGTGACTGAAGAAAAGCAGAGGTCCAAACCAGCCAGGTTCCCGATAAAGAAATACATAGGAACACGGAGGTGAGACTCGGTGACTATGAGGACGATGATTAACAAATTCCAGATTAATGTCAGAAGGTAGATGAGAAGGAAGAAGAGAAAGAGAGGAAACTGAAGAGCTGGAAGGTCAGAGAGTCCAGAGAGGAAGAACTCCTTTAACATTGTCTGATTCCCCATTGTCATTTTTTTACTCACGTTCTGTTTTTTTGTAAAAAAAATATTCAGGAAAATGTGAATATTAACAACAACAAATAAATTGTATTCCAATATTGAATATGGAAATTGTTTATCAAGTTTCACAATGTAAAATTTAGATTTTTTTCCTCATTCCTGTGAGCAATGTCAGATGTTAGAACCATTCAACCTAAAATTTCAGATGTGTTTTTTTTCAAAAATCTTAGATATACAAAATTGATCTAAATGGTCTAACTATGTGGCAATTATTATTCCTGGGAAAGAAAAGAAAGTAATTGAAAATTGACTAATTTTTAAAAACTTAATTTACTTGTAAAAATAAAACGTTTCGGGAAATATACACATTTATATATACATATAAAAACAATATATGATTTATAGAACAATCAGTTTGCTATTGTGAATTATACAGTTATAATGTTGATGAAGAAAACATGATGCAGTTTGATATTGCTTTGAAGAAAGGAATTTAGAATTCTACTCCTGAAATCTGTTGCTCAAAATATCCAATTTATTACCTGATGAAGGAGGATAAGAATGTCAAAAATCCAGTTTAGGACCTCTGATTACACATTCAGCTTAAAATGTATTTTCAGTTTGATACAAGGAAGAAAGAAATAGGAACAACTGTATTTTTTCCTTGGTTGATAAGAAATAAAAGGTGTACCGGAGCAAAATGTTAACATTTTTTTAGTAGAGATAGCTGAGACTATTGCACTTAAAGTGGACCTATCATCACATTTTTACTTTATATAAAAAGTAGACAATCATTTATATAATGTAAAAAATGTTTTTTTTTAAACTTTTTTTACCATTTTAAAGTGAGAGCCCTCCCCTTCTGTCCTTACTGCCACAGCAGTGAACAATGAATAGGAATCCCGCGGCAATAGATATCCCAGGAGGCTGCAAACTGTTTCTTCTGCACATGCTGATGTTGGGCATTCTTATTTCTTCTACTGTAAAAAATGCCAATCTCAGGCATGCCCGGTGAGATTAGTACTTTATTTTTACATTTTCTGGAAGCATGTCACCCAATTTCATGCCCGTACAGTGTTAGAACGGGTGACATAGGAAGAAGAACCTGGAAGAACAGGAAGAAGATGGCAGAGCCATGAGTCTATCCCGTGGCGGGATCAGGAAGAAATGCAGGACCAACTTGATTTGGATCGTGGAGAGATAGATGGCTTTCCACCCGTAAAGTTAGGTGTTTATTTTTTTTTGATAGTTCTGCTTAACTTCAAATTAACATTCCGCCACTGAAGACTCAATAAAATAAATTTTTCAGTACAATGATGCTTAGAATGTCTATATTTTACTTTTACAAACTCTAAACATTCACTGTATGAGTTCTGAAAGGTGTCTTTCACTAGGGCTAAAACTCAAGAGCCAATCATAATTATTACAGGAACACATTCATTTCCCTGTAGAAGTAGAGGGACCTGTCAGTGTAGTGCAGATAGTGCCTGGACCCCCAGGGGAATTGTTGTGCTCTTTATGGTTCTTTGCCACCACACCCCAAGTCATCCACTACCACCCTTATTTATTACCCCTTTCTTATATGTTCAAATGTAGGTAAAGCAGTGAACCATTGAAATCTCCTTAGTACAAGTGATCTGACAATTGTCATTTTCATAATTTATAGCAGTGTTTATCAACCTTTTGAACATGGGGGACCCTTGAAATAAATTTCAGGTCTTCAGGTACTACCTACTATAATTCCTATATCCACAGATCACAGTACATTAGTGGTCAGAGGGAAGGATTCCGCTTACATTGCTGGGCATTGGGCATAATGTCAGTCTTACAGATAGTCAAAAAGATCCTTGGTGTCACTTAAACCAACCTGAGAGCCACAAACTGCTCATTGCTCAAGGAGCAACCTCTGGAGGTACCCTAGGGATCTATGGAACCCTGGTTGAGAAACTGATTAAAGATTTAGGAAAGAATGTTTATTGTGAACAAAAACAATATAATATTTATCAGTCTGGACCTAAACAAAATTACTTGTTCACATAAACAGGATCCAAAAAGACTAAAAATGTTAAATACCAAGATGACCCAATACAGTGAAATTTAGAACACTAGTAATATATTCAACAATGTAAGAAAAAATACAAACATATTAAACAAAATCTGAATATTTGCAATAGGAAACAAACTATCAATATTACAGAACTAGTGTGCAAATTCAACTTTATGGAAGTTTAATAAAAATGAAATAAAATAATCTGGTAAAAGGTTGACCTTTGCCTTCTGTTTCACAGATTGTGTATATAAATACCCCCGGCAAGGTAAAAGCTGGCAAATGAAAGGTGGAGAATTCTCCTGGATCAGGGTAATGTTATGCCAGAAGGTTTGATAGGAAAATATTGTGAGGAATAACGTTATATTAATATAATATCATAGAAATTTCATGCAACATCTTGAATACAATACAGCTTTATTATCTGAACATACATGTCACACAAATATATATTTCCATAGCACACAGGAGAGAATATTGTCTCTGTTGCCATCTGAGAATAATTTAAAACACAAATTTTCATTAAAATTATTCTCTACAAAAAATGAAAAAAAACAACACATCATCTAAATTAATTTATCCCCAACTGATACACATTTGTCTATGCAGATATTAAACAGATAAATGATATATATGCATTTATCCATAACACACAGGAGAGTATGTTGTCTCGGTATTCATCTGAGATTCATCTGAAACTTAGATCATTAAAATGAATATCTACAAAAAGTAAACACATCCTCTACATTATTTTACCCATAGCTCATACACATCACATCCATGTAGAGATGAGGAGCAAATGAAAAGATAAAAAGAGAAATAGAAGAGACAGAAATTCTACAGTAAAAAAAGGGTATGGTGGTGCCATTGGTAAAATGTAATAAAAAGAAGTTAAAATAACTGAAAAAAAGAAAATAAAGTAAATTAAAATGTTTATTTAAAATTGGATTGCTGGCTGCCTTTTCTCCAAAAATGATAGATTTCTCCGAATTGACATCCTTATAAAATCATTGTGTTAAGTTCCCATTGAATAGATCAATGTTTACACTTTATTTTAAATTTCTCTGAAAATAGAATTTGTGGAATTACTTTTACTTTTCTAAATATACAAAATGAGCAGAAACATTTAAAAAATTTTTTTAAAACAATGAGAACAAAATGTCATATTAAAAGCAAAAATAATAACATATCTGAAAATCTTAATAGAAAAAATTACAAAATGTAATTGTTAGCTCCAGAAATGATAAATCCCCCATCTACATTTTTGTAAAATTATTGTAATAAATTCCCCAAAAAACAGACATATGTTTTCACATTATTTTGAATTTTGCTGAAAAGTGAGCATATTTTTTTATTTAAAAATATTGAATATGATGAGAAAAAATGTTATGTCATAATAAAAGAAAGAATAATAACAAAAATAATCATTGAGGATCCTAGGTGAAATAATGAGAGCAAAATGGTTTCCATTGAAATGTTATGTGGCCCCTGATGACCACCAGCTAGTAAGAAGCTCACAACTATAAAACTTGACAGTAGCCTTATAGCTCATTGTGTGCAGTAGAACAACTGGGAATTCTCATTGGTTGGCAGTGTCAGTGGTGGTCCCACTGCTTCATGCCCACCAGCCAATGAGAACTCTCCTCACTGTATTCTTTGGCAATTGGCTTTCAGAACATTGGATACAAGCCAAACCAATCTGTTCATGTAGATTGGCTGAACAGTAGAGCATTGGCTTTATTGTGACAGAACAAGTCTAAACTGAACTGAGGCAAATTCCAGCAACACTCAAGACTCAAGCAAAATTCTATTTTAGTACATATTACCTGTTATAGGACATGATCATACATAGAACATACGGCCAATACACACAAGCTTCCTGAGAAGTCTAGCTCAATAATATAATAATAGGTTATCACCATGGACAGATTTATACTTTTTGCTCCCCTAGGCCAGCTAGCTTTTGCCTCCCCCATAAACCAACAAAAAGATTTTGGCGAGAGAGGAGGAGAGGGGGGAGAACGAGGAAGGATGGATACAGAAAGGGACAGAGAAGAGAGGGTAAGAGCGTACAGGAAAAGGAGAGACAAAGAAGTAGGGAGAGAGCAGGGGGAGAAGAGAGAGGAGGGAAAGGCGAGAATGATATATGGAATAGAAAGAGAGAGGAAGGCGAGAGAGAAAAAAATAATTATGAGAAGGGAGAGGGGAGAGAGAGAGAAGGGAGAGGACAGAGAGGGAGAGAGAGAGAGCAAGGGAGGGCAAAGGAGAGAGCAAAGAGGGAAGAGAGAAGAGGGAAAGGAGAGAATGATAAATGGAATAACGAGGAGGGAGAGGGGAGAGAGAGAGAAGGGAAAGAAAGGAAAGAGAGGGAGAGAAGTAGAGGGGGAGTAAAGAAAAAAAAAGCGTGCGGGGGAGAGGGGGAAAGAGGGAAGGAGAAGGCAAAGAGAAAAGAGACAGAGATAGGGGGAGGGAAAAGAGAAAGAGTAAGTATGCAGAGGGTGGAGCGAGAGGGAAAGGAGGAGAGAGAGAGGGGGATATTATAGAAAGAAAGAGAGAGGGGGAAGACAAACGTAGGAAAGAAGTGAGAGGGGAGAGAGAAGGGGGATAGAAAAAAGAAGGGAGAGAGACATGGGGAGATATGGAGGAAGTGGGGAGGGAGAGGACAGAGCAGAGATAGAAGGTGCGGAGAGTGATGGAGAGAGGGGGTGAAGAGAGGGAATGGAATAGAGAAAGAAGAGTAATACAAATGTCACACTGCACAGATCTCTCCTCTGTATGTGACCTCAGTATAATCACTTTCATTTTGTGCATTATGTTACTGTAGAGCTTGTCAGTCAGCAGTAACAGGCTCCATGGACTATAATGCGGCTCCCTAGTGGTCATGCTGCCCTAGGCCACAGCCTAGGTAGCCTAGTGGGAAATCCGGCCCTGGTTATCACACCAAAACATTGTTAAAGAATGTGTAAAAATGCTGAATTCTAAAACTAGTAAATTCTAATATATTAATTGGGGGAGAGAATTTCAAACACATTTGCAAAGAGAAACCAATACAAACCTGGCTTGTCCAATCTCAATCCATTTTTTATCATCTATTCACATCTGCAATCTGCATAAGAGGGCATATTTTGCCACAACAAGAAGAAATTGGCTATATTAGAATGTGTTGAATTAAAATAAACTCTGCAATCTCACTTCATGATGAGAAAAAAAATTTAGCAGTTTTCTAATTTTTGCAAAATCAACACAACGGGTTCTTTAACCAGGATTCTAGGACCGTCTGTATGTGATTTGTATAATTGAAGAATAATGGTTTTACTAATCCTCCATTGTAGAATGTGTGATATTTGGGGGACCAGGATCAGTGCATCACACAGCCATACAGTCCAAAATGTGTCCAAAAAGCTTTCTTGGGTTAACAGGAAAAGAGAGCTGCTTTTCTTCAGCCGATATAATAATAACACAGGCAACAAAACAAAGTCCCAACCTGGCAAAAGCCCACAACACCAGTCCCACATTTTGGGTTTGTTGTTACCGCTACAGATATGGGTTACACTGTGGTGCCAGAATCCGTGATGCAAACTTTCCTAGTTGGTTAGAATGCCTAAGCACTCACCGGATATTAACCTAGAGAATAAAATAAAGAAAAAAACATCATATACTTAAAGCGTACCTAAACTCAAAAATTTCACTTTACATAAAATAGTAGACAACCCTTTAATGTAAAGTAAAAGTTCTTTTTTTTAAAAAACGGGTGCAGCACCACCCCCTAATTCTTGCCCAGGCAATCGAAAATGAATGGAGCTCAAAGGCTGTTGGGTGCCCCCTCTGTGCATGCCCCAGCATCTCAGGCATGTGCAAAAGGAGCCTTTTAGTTCAAAGAAAAACTTCTTCTGCAACCCAACCCAGGCGCGAGATCGGGTGAGTTAGGAAGAAGAAACAGGAAGATGATGACAAGATGACGACGCTCAGAACGGATCGGGGGAATAACACAAGACCAGATGAAAGACAGCGGATTGATCGGACTGCCCTGCGGGATTGAAGGAAAAATGTTTTTTTTTTCATTTTTCAGTTTAGTTTCTCTTTTATAACTAACACACAACAACTAAAAACTAACCAACATTTATTATCTTAAGCACAGGTCAGTTTTAAACCATAAATCAGAAATATAGAACAAGTTCATTAGAAATGTTACCAATTCTCCCCACGGTAATACCTGACATTTGTTAAAATCTCCTTTGTGGAAACATTTTCAGTGTAGGAGCAGTTAGATAAACAAAGTGGACTTTCTGATTGTCCTCAAAATAGCTACATAGTTTTATTGATGTGCAGGAAATCCTCCGTATTGGTGGTTCAATCAGTATAATGTAAATATGAAAATGTCAGGCATATCAGGCAGGTATTACTCAAATTGTGTTATTTTTTGTTAAGAATGCACCTTCATCAGGCTGGAGAAGGGATGGGGCCTATCTCTGTTGAATTGGATTATCACCAATACCTACGAAAGAAGGTTTAGTTTAGATTATGTTTGCATTGCATTGTGGATGATTTTTCTTAAAACATCTTGCAATGCTGTTCTTAAATCCTGGTTCCTCAGACTGTAAATCAGAGGATTGAGGAAGGGAAGGATGATTGTATAAAAAATGGATACAATTTTCTCACCAGGAAAGTGATGACTAGCGTCTGGCTGCAAGTAATTAAGAAATCCAGGGCCGTAATACATGAACACCACCGTCAGGTGAGAGATACAGGTGGAGAAAACTTTACTTCTTTTACCTTTAATTTGCATTTTTAGGACAGTTTTGAATATAAAGATATAGGACAGGAAAGTGAGCATCAGACCACCAACTCAGACCAGGCCACCTAATGAAAGAATGAGCAGAATGTTGAGGTAGGCGTCAGTGCAAGAGATCTGGAACAACTGTGGAAGGTCACAAAAGAAACTTTTTATAATGCCAGATTCACAAAATGTTAATTTAAGAGCACAAAGTGTGTGAACTAAAGAGTAGATAAAACTGAGACACCACACGGTGGATACCAACTGGAGACACACCGCCCAACTCATGATCTGTGTGTAATGCAATGGCTGACAAATGGCCTTATATCGATCATAGGACATGACAGCCAACAATGAAACCTCAGCAGCAGCAAAATATAAAAAGAAGAAGACTTGGGTCATACAAGCTGTTATGGTGATATTCCTTCTCTTGGTGTGAAGGTCAAATAACATTCGTGGGACGGTGACTGAGGAACAACAGAGGTCCAAACCAGCCAGATTCCCAAGGAAGAAATACATCGGAACATGGAGGTGATAGTCGGTGACTATGAGAACGATGATCAGCAAATTACAGATCAATGTCAGAAGGTAGATGAGAAGGAAGAAGAGAAAGAGAGGGAACTGGAGAGCCGGAAGGTCAGACAGTCCAGAGAGAAAAAATTCCTTCAACATTGTCTGATTTCCCATTGCAAATATGTTATTTTTTTCTAAAGAAAACATTTAGGAAAACAATCTTATTAATGAGTTAATATATTCACCATTTCATAGAATAACGGAATGAAATATTTCAATTCTTCAACAGTATGAAACAGACAAGAAACGCCTTAGAAGCAATGTTTTGCGGATTTTTTGGTTATTTGGGAAAACTCCTTTGGATAAAAGAAAATGATGGTTGTAACAGAGGCTCCATTATAACGTTTTTGGTTTAATAGGAATTTTCTGAAACTATTGATTTTTTCTACTCTCAATAAAATACTTTTATAGTACCATAAATGAAGACTTAAAACGTTTATATTTTTCTGTGACAACTGTCTCTTTCTCCTTTGGTTTGATTAAAAAGTGACAATTTATCAAGAAATACATTTATAGGACCAAGCTGTGAATTTGTTTAAATGCCATGCAGTAAATGTTGTGTGTGACTGATAATACCTTTAAAATTGCCTGTCTAGGGAACCCAAAATTTAGGAAAATAGGTGTTGGTCAACATTTCATGACTTATATGCTGAGAAGTAACAAAAAACAGTTATGGAAGTTTATGTGGTTATAGTTCAGAAGGATTGCTAATGCATTGGTCATGATTTATTAAAGCTCTCCAAGCCTGGAGAGGATACACTTTGATCGGTGAAGCTGGGTAATCTGGAAAACCTGAAATGGATCTAGTCCAGGATTAAAAACAATTGCTAGCAAATAGCAATTGACGTTGAAGAAATCCATTCCAGGTTTGCTGGATCTCCCAACTTCACTGATGAAAGTCTCCCCTCTCCAGCCTTTGGGAGCTTTAATAAATCAGACCCATTGAGTCTCAGAGTATGAGGTTAAGGATTTGGAGTACAGTGTGGGGGAAACACGGCAGATTACAAATACAAAGAGGCCTCCAGGTGGTTCTCTGGATAAAATGCATGGGGTATAAAAAGATGGGTGGGGATGCAAATAAAAATTTAGTTTAAATATGGTTATTTTATCATAAACATTCATAAGTACAAGAAAACTCTCTGTAAGGGTTCTGAAAGGTGCCCTTCATCAGGAATAAAACATATGAGTCAAACAGGCACAACAATCCCTGAGGGATTCTGCTGTCCTCCCCATCAAAGGGCTCCATGCCAGCCACTCCCACCAGTTGTTTGAGATCCCTGTACTCTGCACTCAGATGTAGCTAAATCCAGAGAACCATGGAAATGATATGTTGGAAGATACATAAACAGAATCAGTTTTTTGGGACATAAAAGTATTAATTATAGAATGTATCACACCTTTTAGTTTTAAATATAATTTATTACTCAAGTAAAAACTCAAAGATATGTTGGCTGTTACAGAAACATTAGTTGGCGCAGTGTTCAACACGTTTCGCAACAAATGCTTCCTCAGGAAGAGACTCGTCCTACACTTCCTATTACAACACACTCAATAGTATGCTCATTCAGAATGTATACAGTCTACAAGTGATCGCCAACCGGTGGTCCGTGAGAAAATTTTGGTGGTCTGCGGATCTGGCTGGTGTACCCCCGAGCTGGGTCAGGAGAAGGACCCCGCTGGTGGGGTGCACAAGCCAGAGCAGCGGACGAAGTCCCCTATACAAATCCTGGGCTCAGGGAAATGGACGGTCTGTGTCCCTGGACACAATCCGCCCACTCTCCTATCGCAGGCTCAGATCTGCAATGGGAAGTGGGTGAGGTTATGTCATCATGACGTCACTATTGGGGAGATGACACTCGGCTCCCCGCACATACTTGGTAAGGAGCCGGTAATTTTAGTGGTCCGTGGGACCAAAAAGGTTGACAACCACTGCAGTATAACATTTATCATCCTGGACCTGATATAAAAATTTGCTGGTTTACTGCAACCAATACCGTGATTCTGCTAACCATGGATATATTACCTGTTATGTACATTATATATAATGCAAATGATTTTATTCATTATACAAATTCTGAACGTTAGCAATAGGTAAAAAATATCAGAATCACACAACTGGTACCTGTGAATAAAAAAAATTCTTAAAGCATTTATCAAAAACAAAATTAAAATAAATTAAATACACAAATTGGAATACATAATCAGTTTACAGTAAAACGTGATTATTATCTCTTGTTTCTCAGATTTTGTACCTAAATCCCTCAGAAAAGTACGAGATGAAGATAAAAGGAAGAGTTTTCATTGGATCAGGATATATTTTATAGCAGCCGGTCTGATGGGAAAACATTTTGCTGAATATAGTATAATTATTATAATAGAAAATTCATTCAGTAGTTACGGTACAATACAGTTTTATTATCTGAACATACAGATATTTATAATACAAACAAATATAAATCTCTGGAGAACACAGGATTGTCATATTGTCTCTCTATTCATCTGAGATTCATCAGAAACATTGTTCATTAAAATGAATCTCTAAAGAGATTAATGTTCCGCTGACACCATTTAACCTCTCATTCGGTGATACTAGTTTTATTTTTTTAATAAAGTTTCCAATTTTACATTTTTAATGAAAATGTATTGCAGGCGGTCTTTTCTACAAAGATTAAAGATTGTTTCTTCTTTACATCATTAAAAAATTATTGTGTTAAATTCAAAACAAACAGATCAATGTTAATTTTAAATTTTTCCTGAAAAAGGAATTTTTGGGATTTTTTTTACTATTCTAAATATAAAAAATATGCAGAAATATTTGTATAAATATTTGAAATGATATAAATATTTGGGACTGTCCCTAATGACCACCAGCCAGTAAGTATGTTCAGTGTTATGTACCTTCAGGGTGTAAGGCGCCTGGGCACACAAACCACAACCAACTCCAGATATCCTTCAATCAGGCTTTATTCAGTGTCATAAAGCACAGCAAGGGTTAAGTCCAAACAAGCGAAGTACAAGAGGGTAAGGCAAAGACAGGTCAACAACAATCCGAGGTCAGGGCAGGCAGCAGGCAGAATGGTCAGTAACAATCCGAGGTCAGGGCTGGCAGAGTTCAAGCAGAGTCAGATTCAGACCAGGTCACTATGGAGATGACAAACGCAGATAAACTTTGAACCAACACAAGGACGCACCCAAGCACACTGAGTTCACAGAGGCTTATAGCGGGCAATGGTGTACAGGACAGGCTCTCCTTAAATGCCCAGAGTGACCAATAGCCTTGCGCCACCTGGCGCCGTCTGATAGGAGACTAACTGAATCCCCTGCGGCCGATTAGACGCAGGGAATTCAAACTAACTATGTATCGCCCCGGGGCGAGGCAGCCGAGTGCCACGCCCTCAGGGGGTACAAGAGGGACGCATGGTAGCACGCGCACCTCTTCCCACAGCACCCCTTTCTCTTTTTTAAGAATGCACCCCTGATCAACACCAATAAATGCTTCACTAATTTAATTCATCAATATGTCCAACTTAGCAAACCCTACAGTAAGGTCTTTCCTACCCAATTTGACCATATCTGACTATATATAAGGCTATTCCAACATTACCACAATAATTCAACAAAAATACCTAAAAACTGCCTAAAATAACAATTATCAATCGACAAATGTATAACACCAAAATAATAACCATCCAATACATATTATTATTACCACTACCATTAATAAATACCATAACAAAACCACCATCTACCACAACTATCCAAATCTGTATATCCCCTAAATGCAAAAATCTAAAAGTTCTAGAGTTGCTTTAATGTGTGGGTTCCTTTAATATGTGTAGGTTCCTCATCCAGGTTCCAGCTTTCCAAAAAATAATTTACTTAATCCATTAGACACTACCGGCCTGATTTTAGTTTTCTGCTCAGACATTTTCAGTTTACTCCTATAATAGTGTCAGTGATATAATACTGTACCTGGTCTGACCTCATGGTGTGTGTTTAGATTTAATCAAAGACTTTTACAGCAAAGGAAAAATGTGTGTTTATAAGACAGATACGCTGTAAGCCATAAACGCATTGCTATGATCAGTCACTGGGTCCACACTTTCCTGTGCCCATAATTATGGAAATCATTCTTGCTGTGCCATGCTGCCCCGGTCCACCTTTACTTCCATCATGACAGTAATGTTATTTCATGTACCCCTCTGATCAGGACTTTTATATTAATTATTCATATTAACAACTGAACATGCAGGAAAAATGTGTCTTCTCTCTGCCACTGATTATTTTACTATACCCAAGAGTTTTAAAGCAATGGAAAGTATTAGTGCCAATGACTAACGATTCATGATCATCCAAATTTCCTCCTGCGTGCTTCTGCTTGTGGCTACCACTATGGCCACAATGCTAAACCCAATCTCATCCCAACCTTTCTGAACAATGTTAGCTACTTTGTCAGGACTGTCAACCACCAAGAGTTCCCCAGCGCCTTCATCTATAGAAGAGACATTTGGGTATTCTGTTTATCGGCCCCACCGTGCCCTCTGGTAAACCAACAACTAAATACCATTGTATAAGCTAAAGTTGTCCAATATAAATCCAAGCAGAACTATACCTTCACTGGGTAAGTTTTATTGCAGAAGAGACATCACCTGTGCCTTTCTGCAATAAAGACTTGCAGGAACTTTTTGTTTTAAAGAGGTGTCAGCAATACAACTTGATGTAGAGTAGCAGTTTAGAAGGTGTGTAAGCGAGAAGTGCCATAAGATAAAGTTTTAAGAAACAAGAATTAGTTTGCTTTAGTACACGGACACGCTTCATGAGTCCCAATATGTGTTCTTCATCAGGGTAAGGCTAGGTACACACGTGGAATGGTTCTCGTTCGATAATTGGCTTGGGCTGATATCGGACGAGAATCAGTGCTCGTCATCCATGGATGACAAATGATCCTAATAAAAGTGAAGTGAGAGAGCGCAGCGGCGTGCCGCTCCATTGTTCTCCTCCCTCCACTTCCAATAGAGCAGAATGGTGCTGTATGTACAGAGGTCGTTCATGCATCATGCAGTTTGTTAGTCATTTGAAAGATCCTTTCCAACTACAATTATTGCAATTGTGTACATAGCTTTAGAAATAAATGAAATTAGGTGCATAACAAGGAATGAGAATATGAATAATATTTTGCTTTTATATTTCTAATATTTTTCATGAATATAAAATAAAAAGGACACATGAGCAATACAAATTCATTTCAAGGGTCTTGGTCTATCGATGGCCCTGAAGTCTTCCTTGTCTAACTGTGTATAACATTCCAAAGCAAAGCAAGTTAGTGAACACAGTTACAGTACAATTGTTGTAAACTGAAACTTAAATGTCAGCACAGGTAGTCCAGGATTAAGGACATCCAACATAGGGATGCCTCCTAGATATGAACGGGGCTTCCCTGCTCGCTGTGTACAGAACGGAGGCTTGAAGGGGGCGGTTTGCATGACTTGCAGAAGAAATCTTTTGCTATACACAGCTGAGGTTGTGGTGATGTTAGGAAGGTGAGTTTTTTCTGCAGCCTCTGCAGACAAACTCAGAAATTAATAAATGTCTAGGCTTCATGAAGATTTTTTTGCTTTGCTTTTGATTAACCTTCCTGGCGGTAACCCCGAGTGTGGCTTGGGGTAAAAAAAACATGCTGAAAGCAGTAACCCCAAGCCACACTCGGGGTAGCTAAAAACATTAAAAACACTTAACCGGTCCCATCAGCGACCTCCAGCGTCCTGCCCGTTGGATCCCATCCACTGGCCGCGTCCTCCTTTCGTATCTTCCGCCAGTGCACTGGCGTTCCCCCTGAGTTCCCGGTAATGGTGCATTCGTCGGTGCGTGCGGGAGGCGCGGTGGGAAATTTAAATTATTTTGTATTGGATTCAATACAAAATAACTGTATTGAGTCCAATACAAAGTAATCATTCTATTATTTGTAAATATATAATATATAGGCTACTGTTCAGTTATATTACAGGTTTCAGTATTTTTGAACCCTTGTTTTACAGATTTTGTGTTTTTTTTATTTAAAGTTAATTATGAAATTTATGAAATATTGGACACATTTCGGTGAGTTATGCCCAAGAATTATAGGCCTACAATGTAAAAAATTTCCATGCAAAACAATGTACCGCCTTTGGTGTAAAAATACGGACATAATTAGACCACCAGGGAGGATAACTCGCAGTGAGGATTTTATACAATAACTGACAACACGCTGCCTAATAATATGTTGAGACAAACATCTGTCCTAATTGTATTTAATAAAAATAATGTACTTGTTCCAACTTACATACTTATTCCATGTAAGAATAAACCTACAGTCCTTATCTTGTATGTTACCCGGGGACTACCTGTACAAAGTTTTTACAGATTAGACCTTTAGCTCATGTTTAAATCATGCCTAGAATGCCATGTCCCATAGACCATGGTGCATCTAGTCTAAATTAGATTGATGGTATCATAAAGACAGACATCTGGTTCAGGGGAATAAATATATAAATGTCCTAAAATCAACCTGTTGCTTCCTGTGTCATAGAGAAAAATGTAAACTAATTTAAGCCTAGAAAATAAAAATCAGGATAAGTACATTTGTCAGAATGATAAATATGGGTTTGACAATAACATAAAAAAAATAACTTATACTCCTGAAGATTATATCCAAATTTTTATTAGTATTATACAGTATTTATATAGCACAAACACATATTACGCAGCGCTTTACAGGGATCATGGTCATTTCACTAGCTGTCCCAAAGGAGCTCACAATCTAATGTCCCTACCATAGTCATATGTCATTATTACAGTCTGAGGTCGGTTTTTTGGGGAAACCAATTAACCCAACTGCATGTTTTTGGAAGTGGGAGGAAATCGGAGTACGCGGAGGAAAGCCAACTAAACACAGGGAGACCTGCAGACTCCATGTAGATAGTGTTCTTGCCCAAATTCAAACCTGGTACCCACCATTTCATAATTAATTTATTACAATTAATTATACTGTATTTGACAACAAAATTTCAATTTCTGTATATTTAGGAAATGTTATATTTAGGAAATGGGATAACCCTTGAGTTTGCTGGAACATGGGTTACTCAACAAGTTTAGAAATCATATGATGGTGATAGTCCATGGCAGTTGAATTGCCCATGACTAGTTTTCCCATTACTTAATTATAGCTAGAGTAATGTTGTTAGGATCCCTAAAGTCACAACAAATTGAGGCTCTTCCCATTTTTTACCTTTGTAAAAGACTCTAATCGGAACTCATTCCCATTTTAAGTTACACCATGAGGCTTGGCAATGAGCTCAATGATATTTGCTGAAACTGTAGCATACCCTACTTGTGTTGACCTATCAATATTGAAGAATGAGGGTTCAATTAAAGTAAATTCTGCATTGTACTATTGATTTCTTATATAAAACATCATTTAATGCATTTCTTAAATCCTGGTTCCTCAGACTATAAATCAGAGGATTGAGAAGTGGGAGGATCACTGTGTAAAAGATGGAGGCCACTTTGTTTCCAGAAAAATGATGACTAGCATTTAGCTGAAAATAATTAAACATTCCGGAGCAATAAAACATAAACAGCACAGTCAGGTGAGAGCTGCATGTAGAGAAAACTTTACTTCTTTTACCATTAACTTCCATTTTAAGAATGGTTCTGAGTATAAAGACATAGGACAGGAAGGTCATCATCAGAGACCCAACTCCAACAGAGCCAACCAACAGAAAGAAAAGAAGAATATTGATTAGGATATCACTGCAGGAGATCTGAAACAGCTGTGGATGATCACAAAAGAAACTTTCTATGTTATCAGGTTTACAAAATGTTAATTTAACAGCATTAAGTGTGTGGAAGAATGCATAGAAAAAACTAAGACCCCAAACACTAAATGACAACTGGACACACACTTTCCATTGCATGGTCTGCAGATAATGCAATGGATGACAAATGGCTGTATATCGATCATAGGACATGACAGCCAATAGTAAACCCTCAGAGGCAGCAAAGAATATTATAAAGAAGACTTGGGTCATACAAGCTGTAATGGTGATATTTCTTCTCTTGGTGTGAAGGTCAAATAACATTCGCGGGATGATGACTGAGGAACAACAGAGGTCCGAAACGGCCAGATTCCCAAGAAAGAAATACATAGGAACATGGAGGTGAGAGTCGGTGACTATAAGGATGATGATTAACAAATTCCAGATTAATGTCAGAAGGTAGATGAGAAGGAAGAAGAGAAAGAGAGGGAACTGGAGAGCTGGAAGGTCAGAGAGTCCAGAGAGGAAAAATTCCTTCAACATCGTCTGATTCATTATTGCAAACATTTTACTCATTTTCTGTAGATAAAACACAGGATTAGATTTACATTAATAAAATGCAATACATCTTTTGATTAAATATAATTATTTATTACATTTTCTTTTGTTTATGTAAAGTTTTAATAAATATTTCCAGTTATTACAATAAAAAAGAAAAGACACAAACATATTGAAAGTATAACATCAGAGTATACAATATGAACAAACAAATCTGATAAAATAGAAAAACATCAGTTAGACATAAAAGAACATATTGCATTTTCTAATATTAAATGATGACATTCTATAACAAATTTCCAAGATTTAAAATGAAACATCATTTCAGAAAACATTAGAATTTCAGAGTTCTGTCCCAGTATCAACAGTTCTTCAGATTTTCCTTCCAGTTGTCACAGATATAGGAAATTAGATTTCCCTAACCCCTGGGCAACAGGAACAGTGACGGTGACTTGGAGTGCTTCTATGGGCTTCATTTATTAAAGCTCTCCAAGGCTGGAGAGAATACACTCTCATCAGGGAAGCTGGGTGATCCAGCAAACCTGGAATGGATTTCTTCAAAATCATTTGGTTTTTGCTAGCAAATGTTTTGGATCCTGGCGCAGATCCATTGCAGATTTACTAAATCACCCAGCTTCACTGATGAAAGTGTATCCTCTCCAGCCTTTGAGTGCTTTAACAAATCAGACCCGATATCTGAAGGATATTGGAAATCAGAGATAATATCAGAGTTAATATTAATAATAATATTTATTTTTTAAGCACCAACATAATATGCAGCATTGTACAATACATAGGGGTTGCAAATAAAAGACAGATACAAACAATGACAGAGGAGAAGCGGACCCTCCCCCGGGGTAATATTTTATTAAAATGTGGCCAACAGGCTGTATGTAGACTATGACCACCCTCTAGGTATAGGGGTATGGGGGAATGGAGAAGTAGAAAGGAATTTAGGGGATCAGTCCCTGTATATAATGCCTTACCCCTAGAAGAGTACAATATGTAATAGGATACTCACATTAGATTTATCACACAATTAGGAAAATTAGCAAATTAGAGGGTTTTGTTTAGTGCATTTTTGTACATGCTATATGTAAGAGAATTTGAACAAATTTTTTTTTAGACAAAAGGAACAATACAGTCCACAATTCAACCAACTTAACTGTAATCCTTTGAATGAACGCATTTCGCAAAAAATGCTTTATCGGGGGTGAATAAGTCTATGTAACATGACTTTTTTCTCTGACCTGTAATCAGCAGGAGAGCAATATGATTATTTTATTATTTCAAAAAGTAGGGACATTAGGAGGCTGAAAAAGACATCTTTCTATTTAGTTAAAACATTTATTGATTGACATAACAAATCAGTTTTACATTTTAAAACAATTTAGAATTATATACATAAATCTCACAATGTTCTTTATTGATCTTGAATCATTCCTCGACGCTTTTCTTGTAACCGGTCCACTTCATCAGGAGGAAAAGGTAATAGAGATTTAAAAAAGAGTGGTCTGCTCCATGAATGTGTGATCCCCTCAGAAATTAGGCATGGGGTCTAACAGGGAGAGTGGTAGGGGGAGGGGAGAGGTCTTTTTTGCAATTCTTCCAATTCAACCGCGTGCGGGCTTTATCAGGAAGCGGAGGTGCTCAGCGGGGTCTCGCTCCATTGCAGGTGCAGAGGTGTCTAGGATTAGTGGTGCTACTATTGGATTGCAATTCTGTCTAGTGGATTTCTTTGTATGCTGTTGATACATCCTTCGTGCATTCATCTAAATGGTAAAACAGCTGAATTTGTTCTGTTTGGTTGAATTGCAAAAAAGACCTTGCATAGCTCCCACTCTCCCTGTTAGACCCCATGCCTAATCTCTGAGGGGATCACACAATCATTGACAAATATCAATCAATAACAAATCAGTTTTACATTTTAAAATAATTTAAAACCATATACATAAATCTCAATATGTTATTAATTGATCTTCAATCATTCCTCAACGCGTTTCTTGGAACCGGTCCACTTCATCAGGAGGAAAAGGTAAGAGAGATTTAAAAAGAAACTGGTCAGCTCCATGATTGTGTGATAGTAGCACCACTAATCCTAGACACCTCTGCACCTGCAATGGAGCGAGACCCGACTGAGCACCTCCGCTTCCTGATAAAGCCCGCCGGCGGTTGAATCGGATGAATTGCAAAAAAGACCTCTCCCCTCCCCCTACCACTCTCCCTGTTAGACCCCATGCCTAATCTCTGAGGGGATCACACATTCATGGAGCAGCATTTTTTAAAAATCTCTCTTACCTTTTCCTCCTGATGAAGCAGACTGGTTCCAAGAAACGCGTCGAGGAATGATTGAAGATCAATTAAGAACATCGTGAGATTTATGTATATAATTCTAAATTGTTTTAAAATGTAAAACTGATTTGTTATATCAATCAATAAATGTTTCAACTAATTGGAAAGAAGTATTTCTCAGCCTCCTAAATTCCTTACTTTTTGAATTATTACAATAAACATATATGGCTTTGTCGTGATGAGGTAAATGTGTGCTGGAAGCAATTATATGGAGGGTATTCAATCATTTTGTATATTGACGAGTACAGCAATACTCAACTTTTAGTAATAGAGATAAGTACTGTAAACATGATTTTAAATCCGCAATAAACTAGATAAAGAAATACAATGACACCGTGAAATGTATCCTTAGCATGCTAATATGTAAAATTAAGTACAAATGTATATGATTATATGTAAAACATTTATAAGACTAAATTTGAAAATCAGAAAAAGGAAACATAAAGACGATATCAGATAGACAGAACTGGTGTTTGTGAATGATATGAGTATACCTGTACATAAAGTACGTAAATATACATATAAAATGTCAGGCACCATAAACTGGGGAAATGTTGAATTTTCCTTCTTTCAGCATCATCCAGGATTTTGTCTCGGGAACCCCTTTTAATAAATTAAATGAAAGTGTCAGTGGCAGTAGGTCTGATCTGGACACATCATGCTTGGTGAAAGTTACAATAATATGTAGAACATCTATGTAACATTGTGGATACACGGTCTTAGTAGCTGCACATAAATATATTTATAATCAAGACATTTCCCCTGACATCTCTAGAACACACAGGAGGGAACATTGATTCTGAATTCACCTGAGATGAATCTAAATCATAGATCATCAGGGAAACAATCTCTACAGAAAATGAAGCAATTTGTTAATTGAAAACAAAGTTGAAAGAAGAATGTTTTCAAAGTAGTGAATGTGATATTCTCCTAATATTCACTGCAGGTAAACCTTCTTGATGAATCTTTGAGAGGTTGGTGAATATATCACATTCACTGCAGTATGAATATGTGCAAATAAAAAGAACTAGAGGATATTATATGAAGCTGAATAATATGAATCTATCCAATAGCAACCAAAACTCCCAGTAGAGCTGTTTCTGGTTAAATATTGAAATCCAAATCAATTACATATATAAAACCAGAAAATACTTGTTTACAAAGGATAAAATAAAGCTGCACCGTCCTAAACATACGCTTTGTGCTAAATATCAGGAGCAAATCTGGCAAAGAATTCCAGCCAAGTTACATCAAGAAGATTATCAGAAATGAGTGATTTTGTTGTGACGCGTTTCGCAGTAGTTACCGCTTCTTCAGCAACAAGCTCTTGGCTATGCCCCCCAATGAGGATCACAGTGTGGCCTGGAAAACAGAAATAAAAGCAAGGAACGGGAGAAAGAGGCAGAGAAGATAGAAGAGTCAGCATGGTGGCTCAGGGGTTAGCACTCCGGCCTTTGCAGCACTAGGTCCCAAGTTCGATTCCCAGCTAGGACACTATCTGCATGGAGTTTGCAGGTTCTCCCTGTGTCTGCGTGGGTTTCCTCCCACATCCCAAAAACATGCAGTTAGGTTAATTGGCTTCTCCCTAACAATTGACCTTAGACTACATTAATGACATATGACTATTGTAGGGATATTAGATTGTGAGCTCCTTTGAGGGACAGTTAGTGACACAACTATGGACTTTGTACAGCGCTGCGTAATATGATGGCGCTATATAAATACTGTATAATAATAATAAAGAGTCGGGGACAGAAAAAAAGCAAACAAGACACAAGAAATGAGAACATAAAATAGTATGAAGACAATAAAGGACAGCATGGACCATATGAAGTTATAGTGAATAACTGGAGAAAAATCATGGCAACTCACCTCCATGCATGGTATTATGTATGAGTAGTGGGGCAGCTCCATGTCTATAAAAACAATAAAACCCAATCAGATAACATTCATGGTACCTAAGATCAGGGATGCTTCTCACAAACCAGCAGGGGGGCAAAATACTACATAAGTCATTAGAAAAAGGACGGGGGCCAAAAAAAAGGATGAAGAATTCTAAAAAACATACATAGAAAAAAACTATAACGAGAAAGAGAGCTTGCACAATGCTTATCAATGCAGAAGGGGGACAATAAAAAAGTAAAAACAGCAAGGGCACTAAAAAGATAGAATTAGGCTCTCACCTTGCATGGAAGTTGAAGGCAATGAAGGAATAGGTTAACATTAGCAAACAAAACAAAAACAATGAAAAGCATAAGATAAATAACAAAATAATAAAAAATCATTCCACAGTACAAGTGATAATTATCTTTATTGTGGTGTTTATGTGTAGTTGAAGCTTCTGAACTGGTTTGTATGAATAATGTATTGTTGTACCCCCACATGATTGCCTGTAAATAGATATGCAGGTGTATTACAATAGTACCCTGTGACCCAATTCTGGGTCTGGACCAGACCCAGAATTGGGCCACAGGCTACTATTGTACTATAACTGTGTCCAGGGGTTTGATTCCACAACTATTCTTACAAACCAGGTAACCCTTGGTATCCTATTGTACTGATTGGGAATATATGTACCGCTATATGTCCTGCTTCAGCAGGTGTACAGGTGCCCTAACTCCCTTGGTAAGTTTGTCATTATCATTTGGTTGCAGTGTTACACCCAATGCAATAATCCATATATCATATTTCTACTATTTGTACAATTCAGATATAAGACTTAATCCTGGACATGTCTAAGGTCTGACAAATTGTTTTGGACAAAATCGGGTCATGAAAATTGTCATTGTGAACAAGAGATGATACTGGTGAGGGTTGACACACTGCTTCTCCACAATTCAGTATGGCGGGTGCTTGATATTAAAATTAGCATCATAAACTCATGGATTTCTTTTGGAATTTGAATCTTCAGAGACTTAATGATGGCCTGAATATCAACACTAAATTCCACAGTTTGCTGGCCTGGTTCCATGAAGAATCTGCAGAAAAAAATATAGAAGAACAATTGTTCTAGCTATAGTTTGACAATGAATTACATTTCTGCGTGAGAATGTCTATTGGCCATGTCGAATGACCCCCCCCCACACCCAGCAATAGGAAATTCCTGAGATTGTTATTTCTAAGTTCTTACATGCAGATACTGAACAGCTCCCTAATCATAATGTTTACAAGACTGGATAGTAACGGTTACAGTTTTATGTTCTTGGAAATCTCTCATTTACAGGAACCCCCCTCCTCTCTCTTCCATTCCTCCAGGAGTGTAAACTAAACTGCCAAGTCTCTGGGATTAGTTACAAATGTATTTATTCTATCACCAGACAAGAAAAGAGTTTAGCCTTAGGAATGAGGAGAAGTCTCGGGAGGTGCGTGATGCTCTTATTAGGAAACATTCTGTGGATTTGGCTACAGGAACATTTTGATGTCATGGTGGACATGAACGTTTCGGGCAAAGCTTAACAGCCACCAAACAAAATGATAACAAAGTAAAAAGGAAAACGTGTAAAGGTTGGTAGTCATAAGTGTCAACAGCTTATGTACCCACCTAGTACTCTGATATTACCAAAGCTTGCAGCATACACTAAATTATACATTGAATTGGACTGGTGTCTTCAAGTGCTTCTGGACTGTTTGCACCAACAGGTCCCACCCTTATATCTTATTATCCCCGCCAAAGCAATACTTAAAATATTAGATCAGATGGTGTTTACTGAGTGAGTGAATTATACTATTTGTGAACATTTCCTGACTTGCACATGATGTTGTCCATCTGTGTGAGACTTGTAGAACAGAACTGTATGATGAGTTAGATCCTGCTATGGCCGTGCTGTGTTTGACAGAACTCCCCACCATATGGGATCTATAAGAGATTCATTGTTCATCCATTGAGAGTAGAATTTGTGCCAGAATATCCCCAGAATATATAGGAGGACAGTGATACAATTTACTAATGTATAACTAACAAAGTGATGTATTTGGGTAAAATGAGCCAAAAACAACAACAATTGCCCGAATTCAACATTTATCATTTAAAAGATGTGAGATTGCTGCAAAGGCAATGAGATTATTTCAGGATCATAGGCCTCACTTCATTCTACATATATAATCTTGTCATTATTTGTTTTCTACAGGCAGAGGATGTACTCCAGGAATACAGGACATCCAGACAACCTGAGGAAATGATAATTATACAAAAGAACAATGGTCTGACCCAGAAACAGAAGTGTGAGGAAAGTAAATTGTTTGCCCTTTGTCACTCACTGTAACGTGTCAGTCAGCACACTGTTATAATTTGAGTTCAGTTTTCCACATTTGGAACTGATTTGTGTTTTAAATGCTTCAACAAAACCACTGGAAGCTTGCTGTACACAATGGTGAGCGGAATATCATGTGAGCCTATTATCCCGGTATAAATATACAGGAGAAAGCTTATTAGGCAGGTTTTACTTCAAGAGAACCTGTCAGTAACATTACAATCTACAAGTATACATTTCTTGGACTTGTCACAATTGTATAATTGTTTGGTACTTTAGTACCAGTTCAATTACTTTTCTTTGGCTGGGATGAATATTTTCCCCATTTCCTTCCTCTTCAGTGATCAGACGTCAACATTGGTTTGTAATAAGTCTGCTGCTGGAACCATGATAAACCCACCAACCACTTTCTACAAAAATGTTTTTATACCTGGGACTTTTTGTTTTAAACTTCTCTCAAAGAGCTGTCTGGTTCTTCAGAAAATGTGTCTGTATGTTTATTCACGGCCATTTGAATCCCCATAAAACGAAGGCTTATTGGGCATGATTGGCTAAATCAGACCGAAGAAGATAAACTATCATGGAGGAACCTAAGCGATCCAGCACACCTGTGTTCAAGGTACAATCTTTTTATTAAAATGTTTTCCTTTTTTTAATGCAGAATTAGATGTGAATAGATCATATAAATGGATTCAAATTGTCTCCATACTGTATTGTAACCATTTCGAGTGATTCTGCACACACAATAAGTATTTTAAATTTGAATTCTGACTCCACTCAGACCAAACTCCTTCAGAGTCAGAATTTTACAGTTCTGGGCACCTCTTTCTGTAAACGTATATTTTAAATCAGAATCAATCAATATAGAAAATGGAATGTGGGGGGTTAATTGGCCCTGATTCACTGACAATTTGTTCAGATACAATGTGGGAAGACATTCGGTGAGTATCAAATAGGTATCTCAAAGTTGGGTAAATTCAATTAAATTAGAGTAACGTAAGAATATTTAGTATAGTTACCTTCCTAATAGCTTGGACATTGGTGCACATATAGCTGTAAAATTATTAAGAACCTTATTGTTTTATAGGACTATTTAAAAAACTAGATGCATAAAAATATCCTAATGCTTATTCTAAGAGTGTTACACTGGAACATGATAGAGCTCAGGTGAGATTTATACTTGCAGTTCGGATGCAGTTGCTACTGGCAACCGCACATTACAGCGGCGATTTGAATACAATGAAATGGGTAATGGGTAGCAGATGCAATATATTATATTATAGTTACCTTTCTAATAGCTTGGACAGTGGTTCATATATAGCTATAAAATTATGGGCACCATTATGGATAATTGTTGCTAAGGAACCTATTTCAATTATTAAAGCTTATTTATCCTAGCCAGTGATCTGTATCAACTTCTTCAATAAGGAATTGACCCCTTGACCTATCTGTCCAATCGAGGAACTAAATGTGGAAAAAGAAGCGAGTAACCTGCATATGATACACGGTGTAGTCACAACGGTGTATTAGACGTTTTACATTTTTTTGGTAATTTTTTAGTCTAATATGTTTCTGAGGAAGCGGACTATGTTCTGAGAAACGCGTTGAACTGTTATAAGCCTCAGACTGATTATTGGAGCACGTAAATGTGTTTATATTTTTACTTGTTTAATAAACATTTGTATTAACAAAAGAACATATAGGATTGTATATGAATATATGGCTGTAAAGTCCCAAGGTTACTGACCCTGTTATGCAAAAAAAATTTTTGTTTACAAATCAAAAGTGGGAATCTCAAAGTTGGGCAAATTCAATTAAATTAGTGTAACGTAAGAATATTTACAGAAACAGAAACCGGACTATTAACCCCTCTAGCGTTATAATTCTGTTCAAATTTTCATGCCAAAAGCGTTACATTTTTTTGCATGGAAATTTTTTTTACATTGTATGCTATAATTCCTAGGCATAACTCACCCAACTATGTCCAATATTTATTAAATTTAATATTAAACTTCAAATGAAAAAAACACAAAAATCTGGAGAAAAAAAAAAAATAGTTAAATGTGTAATATAACTGTACAGTAGCTTGTATAATATAAATAATATAAATATTGTATTGGACAAAGAAATCGTAATAGCTGAATACAGCTATTTTGTATTGAATCAAATACAAAATTATTTTAATTTACTGCCGATCCTCCCGCTCGCACTGACACATGCACCGACATCACCGGGAAATTCCAGAGATCATCTCTGCACTTCGCGGCTGGAGATCGCAGGAGCAGGAAGTGTCCCAAGGACCTTTTTTTTAAAGTTTAAAGCGACCCCGAGTGTGGCTCCGGATTAATGCTTTTTGCATGGAAAATCCACCCCAAGTCACACTTGGGATTACCACTAGGGAGGTTAATCACATCTATGAAATTACAATAGATGATCAATAACAATATATATAACTTCAGAAATTTGCTAAATCATGGTTTAGAGCAACTTATGTGGTCCACTGTCTTTGGTCATATGATTCAACCCGACAAGTTTCACAAATGCTTCAGCAAGGGAGAATAAAATTGGGGGTCACGGAGTATTGTTCATTCATGATGATTTTAGGCTAAATAGGAAAGAAATATCCTGGTGTCTCCTGAAATATAATATGTCTCAGTCATAAGCAAAAGTAAAAGCAAGTCAAGATATAGTACACCTGGAAGCTGGAGTCAATGGGCACTATTAAAGCAGTCCAATACTGGGGGGAATACACTTTCCACAGTGAAGCTGGGTGATTCAATAATCCTGGAATGGATCTCCTAAAAGTCATTTGCTATTTGTTAGAAAATGTTTTTAATCTTTGACCAGATCTTTTCCAGGTTTGCTGGATCACCCAGGTTCAATGATAAACGTGTATCTTCTCCAGCCTTGGGGAGCTGTCATAAATCAGGCCCCATATGTTTAGGTTCTGGAAATAGCCAGAATTAAAGATTTTCTCTGAAAATAAAATTTGAGCAGTGGCAGTTGTTAGGACGCTGCTGCAATCAGTCAATGGTCCTGGAGTGGGGTGCTCTCACCAAGAAAGTATGGTTTGGCAGTTCAATAAAACAATATAAAGTAATAAAATGATAAAGTTCAATCACATAGATTATATGTAACAGAAAATAAATTTAAGGCCAAAATTAATTAATATATGATATGAGTTGTGTTGTGCTAAACTATTTCTGGAACTTAACATCCCGGAGAAATAAATAAATAAAGGTAAGTTGCCAGACATGATAACCTGTTATATTGGTAAATTTCCTGGATCCAGCTCATCCTGGATTTTGTCTCTGATAATTTCTCAGGGTTAAATTCCGAGCGGTGGAGGGGTCTCCTCTGGAGGTCCACTGAAGACATGATGCTGGAGAAAGTGAAATTCAAATGTATTTATCATCCATGTAACATTATGGATACATTACAGTTTTATTAGCTGCACATACATACGTTTCTAATCCCCAATCAGGGGCCAATTTGTTCTGTATGGTATGCTCCATAATCTAAAACACAGATCATCAGAAAAATAATCTTCACAAAAAATAAAGTGGTGTTAGAAAACAAATAAGTTAAAAGTTGATTCAAGTAATGGTTTCTGAATAAATTCTTATGTGCAGCCGTTATTTTGTTGAAAGAAACATGGATAAGATTTTTGTTATGGTATTTTTTGAGAAAAAACATCAGATTCCTGATTCCTTTGAGCCCAGCCATACACCGAGACAGAAGCTTGTAGATCCGAAGGACCCAACACCCAAACACGAGGAAAGTGACTTGTTATATGCAATGAAGTGAGGAATATAAAGACCTGGGGGACAAACCACTTCCTAACAAACCAATAGCCCAACATAGGAGAACAAGACAAGACAGGACAAGATTCAGCCGTTTTCATGCATTTGAAGGATGGACGTCCTTTCCATGACAATGAGGTGCATCGACAGAAAGGACAACTGGTGGCAGGAGTCTGGCCAGTAAGCCAAACATCCTGATTGGTCACAGGAACAGGTGAAAGCAATCTGCTAATCAGGATCCAGGAATCACTAGGCAAATTTTAGATCAGTTACTGACAGAGGTATGAAAGAGGCCATCTATGTCCAATTAGAACAACCATCTCAGAACAGAGCTGGGAGACATTGACATTATTTTTCTTCTACTTATTTTTGTGTTTTAACATCTCAGAGTTTTGACAATTCACACCTTCAGCTATATAACATAAACATTTACCACTTATGCAGACTTCCTTACACCAAGAATGATATTATGTTAATAGAACAGAGTGGGCTAACAAATTTTTTTTTTACAGGTTTTCCCACAATGACATTATAATTCCTGCGGCTCTGCAGCCGTGGGAATCCTCCTGTCATTGCGGGATCCCCGGCACTATAGGTGATGAATGGGGACTTGTCCCCATTCATTACCTATAGTGCCCGAAGATGGTAGTGGAACTGCAGAGGTAATCTGCACTTCAGCTCCATTGTGACGTCACGTGGAAAACTGAACTGCAGATTACCTCTGCAGTTTTACTACAATGTCCAGGCACTACAGGTGATGAATGGAGACTTGTCCCCATTCATCACCTGTAGTGCCCTGTGTTGTTGGAGAGAGTTTCTCAATCCAAAAACACATAGTACAGCGCTGCAACAGCAGTCATTGTTGCCGTGCTGTGCTTCTACTATGTTTTCTTGGATAGAGTTTCTCTATCCAAGAATATGGGGCACTACAGGTGATGAATGGGGACAAGTTCCCATTCAGCACCTGTGGTGCCCGGACATTGTAGTAAAACTGCAGAGGTAATCTGCAGTTCAGCTCCATTGTGACGTCACGTGGGAATCTGAACTGCAGATTACCTCTGCAGTTCTACGACAATGTCCGGGCACTACAGGTGATGAATGGGGACTTGTACCCATTCATCACCTGTAGTGTCCTGTATTCTTGGATAGAGAAACTCTATCCAAGAAAACATAGTAGAAGCACAGCACGGCAACAGTGACTGCTGTTGCAGCCCTGTACTCATTGTTTTTGGATAGAGAAACCCTCTCCAACAACACATACAACTAGTAAAGGGCTACAAGAGCATTCTGATTGAGGGTCAATGACTTCAGTGGTTTTCGAATTCGGCATTTGATCACCCATAGTGAATAGAATTTCTCACTATTCGATCGAATAGCTGTCGAATCACTAACACTAATAAAGAAGCAGCTTGGCAAACTACAAAACACATTTAATATTACAAGAACGAGTCCAGGTAAATGTTACTAACTACTACATAACCAGATCTTTCATTTAAGCCTGCTGGTTACTCCTCTTTGCCTGTTGAGCAAAAGCACAATCCAGAAATGTTCACTGGAAATATCTGTTAATACCCCATTATGTTCATAAATTTGGTAATTTAGACTGAATGGTTATGAGTGATTCACCACATACTTGTATGCATTACTGCCCACTTAGAAGATGATTTAGCAGTGAATAAATTGTTGTGACATCGTCTTGCAGTGCCTTTCAGAGAAAGTGAAGGATCGGGTATAAGTAGCACCCAGACTAAGCTATTTTGTATGAAGGAGCCGAGCCAAAGAAAAAGTAAGGATAGGTACCGTTGGTCAATCGATTAACGTTAGGATTTTCACCTGTGCACAGCTGTACTATTTAGGAAGCCAGCAAGAAGCTGGAGGGAGCTCAGTTGGTTCCCAGAGCAATGAGGGAATTGAGCTCTGCCTTGTACAAGCAAGTATGACATGTGAGTGGAACATGTTTCTTTGTTTTGCCTTGTATTGTTTTCTGAAAACTCTTTTACTTTGCTGTTGGTCGGAGAGGGACTACCACGGTGAGGGTACGTAGTTGCCCTGCCGAGCCATTAGTCCTGTGCTAATAAACTATCAGGCCAGAGCTGGCTTTAAACTGCATTTTCAAGTTTGCTGTCTGTTCACTGCTATCTTCTGAACCCCATTGCTCCGGGTGATCCAACAATTATTTACTGGGGTGTACAGCCTCACCTGAACTCGTCATGAGGGAGAAAAAGCATTTGGAACACAGAGCAGAGATGTAGCTAGTCATGGACCACTGATAGAAAAGCAGAGCAAAAAAGACTTTTGATTATTATTATTTTTAATAAAGTATATAGTGCCAACATATAACGTAGCACTGTACATTAAATAGGGGTTGCAAATTACAGACTAATACAGACAGTGACACAGGAGGAGGTGAGGACCCTGCCCCGAAGAGTTTACAATCTAGGTGGTAGGGAACTATCATACAATAGTAGGGGGATATGGAATGGTGGGGAAGTATTGACGGCTTCAAAAGACAGAAGAAGATGGGTAGGCAAGTTTGATAAAAAGAAAGTAGGAGCAAGCTGAACAGGATGAGGAAGACCGTTCCAGAGAGTTGGGGCAGCTCTAGAGAAGTCTTGTATCCATGCGTGCGATGAGGTTATGAGTGAGGAAGTCATTGGTCATTGGTGGAGCGAAGAGAGCGGCTAGGGGAGTATTTTTTATTAGGTCAGAAAGGTAATTGGGATAAGAACTGTGAAAGAATTTGAAGGCAATGCACAGGAGCTTGAAGGAGGAGGAAAGAATGGAAAGTGATTGGTGAATGGTGAGTAGAACAGATCCAGAGTCTTTCTTAAAATGTGTATTATATATGAGTACGAAACTTGTTACTGAAGTTATTTTGTTTTATCCCAGTCCGCCTGACCTTAGTTTTCAATACAAAGTTTTATAGGACCAAGTCTTTCAGCTCAATCTAAAAGAATGCTTAATGTGCCATATCCATTGGAACATCCTGCAAGGAAGATAGCTGCTTGTGAGGATATCTTCTGCTAATTTATTGTTTCCGAGAATAAACCGGACGTTCGCCAAAATCCAAACTGATCTGTTTCTGTTCAGCAGGGAAAACATTACATTAATTCTATCATAGAAGTTTTGGATCAGAGCGAGGGACAACTTAGGCCAAAAAAATTTAAATCTGAGTTGTTCTTTGTAGATTCCACTAATTTTCCTTCATATTTTTATATCAAGGAGTTCAGTTTAGTTAAATTCTTTTCTTATGAAGGGCTTTATATATACAAAATCCCTCAATGCTGTTTTTAAATCCGGATTCCTCAGGCTGTAAATCATGGGATTGAGAAGCGGGAGGATCACCGTGTAAAAGGTGGAGGCCACTTTGCTACCAGAAAAATGATGACTAGCATTTAGCTGAAAATAATTAAACATTCCGGAGCAATAAAACATAAACAGCACAGTCAGGTGGGAGCTGCACGTAGAGAAAACTTTACTTCTTTTACCTTTAACTTGCATTTTAAGAATGGTTCTGAGTATAAAGACATAGGACAGGAAGGTCATCATCAGAGACCCAACTCCAACAAAGCCAACCAACAGAAAGGAAACCAGAATGTTAATGTAGATGTCACTGCAGGAGATCTGAAACAACTGAGGAAGGTCGCAGAAGAAACTTTCTATGATATCGGACTCACAAAAAGTTAATTTAAGGGCATTAAGTGTGTGGAAGAAAGCATAGAAAAAACTAAGACACCAAACAGTAACCGACAACTGGACACACACTTTCCAGCGCATGGTCTGCAGATAATGCAACGGATGACAAATGGCCGTATATTGATCATAGGACATGACAGCCAACATTAAAACCTCAGAGGCAACAAAGAATACAAAGAAGAAGACTTGGGTCATACAAGCTGTTATGGTAATATGTCTTCTCCTGGTGTGAAGGTCAAATAACATTCCTGGGACGGTGACTGAGGAACAACAGAGGTCCAAACCAGCCAGATTCCCAAGGAAGAAATACATCGGAACATGGAGGTGAGAGTCGGAGACTATGAGGACGATGATCAGCAAATTACAGATGAATGCCAGAAGATAAATGAGAAGGAAGAAGAGAAAGAGAGGAAACTGAAGAGTCGGAAGGTCAGACAGTCCAGAGAGAAACAGTTCATTTAAAATCGTCTGATTTCCCATAATTCCCCTAAATTTTACTTATCTTTCATTTTCTGTGAATAAAATATTCAAGAAATTTTGATATTAACAATATGCCAAACGCTTTCTTTGGAGGTCACTAAATAACAAAGTGTCTTACAAATTAAATGATAAAGTTTTACAACACATTTTTAAATGTAGATTCACAACTGAACATCATAAAGTGAAATTAGAAAGGTTTGGAGTCCAGATATCCAGATATTCTTGTCTTTCTGCCCCTATGACAAACTTCCCCCTCACTAATTGTCACAGGAAGTGAGGTGAAATCTTGCCAATGAGGTCACTGTCAGTAATGTAGATTGAAGAAGTTTTGTCTGGGAGTGGTCCTGAATCTTTGATATTAGGGTTGGCCCTAGACAACATCTGCCCTCTACCTAAGGAGGTGCCTTGCGTTTATCTGTTGTCCTATCCCTGATCAGAAATACACCAATACTCAATGCCACAATACCTGTTATTTCTCGCTGTGGCCCCCGCTAAACCGTCCTGTGGCATCTGGATCCTGTCTACCCTGTAGAGTTGCCAAGTTCAGCATTCGCTCTCTGTTTCTGTCTGACAGAGAATGCAGAACTTCCTGGTTCTCCATGTCTGTGGGTAGTCAGTGCTGCGTAATATGTTGGCACAATATAAATCCTGTTTAATAATAATAAAAAATAATAATAATAGTCCTGTATGCTTTGACACAGGCCAGGGTGGAGGGGATCCATAAAGGGACAGAGGCTATTATAGCCTAAGCAGAAATGGCGTCTGATGCCGTGACTTTGTACCAACCATCTTGCTAACCTGCTTTGTACTATACAGGTATTTCTGATCTGACCTGTTCTGGGACCCGACTAGGTTTGCCTGCCATCTGCCTTGACCTGTGCCTCAACCCGGACTACTTTTACCTGCAGCCTGCCCTGACCCTTTGCTTGCACCTCAACGGCAATTGCTGACCCCGTCTCCTCAACTGGGGTGACTTCAAGAGTCATAGTCTGGTGACATCCAGCTGTAAAAAGTACATTTTATTAGTTTAGAACATACTGAAAACTCAATAAAGGCTTCCTACATTAACCCTAGGCTAACATAGGTACACTAGTCTAATAATCATCAAGTAGTAATATTGTATTATATCAGGTTATGTTAATAAGTTTTTGGTGTTGGTTCTTGTCTTTGTTTCATCAAAGTTGTGTTGAGCCAAACTCTTTGTTATTTATTTAGAGCCCATAGTAAAGGGGAAGAAGGGGTAAGAAAGAGGTTTCAGGCTCAGGAGGTTTTTGTGCAAAAATAAATCAAGTGTGTATTTTTCAAGGTACAATTAGTACATACATCAAAGGTACATATTTTTTATTTTAAGTTCAATATCCAAATGCCTGTTATTGTCACAGGGTTTAGATACTTTAATCTAGACATAAGACTCCTTCCAATGTCATACAAAGTACATATAAAGATTGAAAACAAGGTAAGAAG
Organism: Pyxicephalus adspersus; assembly: GCF_032062135.1. NCBI lineage: Eukaryota > Metazoa > Chordata > Amphibia > Anura > Pyxicephalidae > Pyxicephalus > Pyxicephalus adspersus. The sequence goes on along the minus strand of NC_092864.1, from coordinate 3,562,538 downwards.
GGGACCTGTTACGGTCGCATGATTCACAACGCGTTTCGCCTGGTATAACCCTGTGACAATAACAGGCATTTGGATA
>NC_092864.1:3525123-3560983 GCF_032062135.1 Pyxicephalus adspersus | reverse complement strand
GCCATATATATCTAATTTGTTGTGAAAAACACTACTTATATATGAATAAATAGATATTTTTTCTTTATTTATGCGAGTACTATTTATTGTTGGCAAGAAAAAATTTTGCGGCTCTTTAAAAACTTCGAAATTTTGTAAATTGTAATTTTTGGCTCTTCTGACTCCAAAGGTTGCAGACCCCTGACCTATACTATGAGCCCTTATATCAGGTTATGTTTGCAGTAACAGATACGTTTCCCACCCAACGCGTTTTGCCCCGCAGGGCTTCCTCAGGGGTTTGGGAGACCTTTGGGGTTACAATGATATACAGTATTATCAATCAATATGTTCAATGGTAATATACATACGTTGTAAAGTAAAATAATATGATAACGCTTACTTAAGGATATTGCTGAGACTTTCTACCACATAAGGAACATCTGTTGTAAGATTACTAATTGGAGATACCCTGATTTTAAAAACCAGTATCAGTTTGGATGTACTAGAGGTGAAAGAAAGAAAAGAAGTGAATCAATGTCCGTGTTTTGATGGAAAAACAAAGCATGTAAAATACTGCAGTGCTCACTTGCGGCTGGCACGAAGGTTATTAGTAGAGGAGAAATTACTTCAATATTTTTAAATCAGCATGAGACAAGATAAAGTAATTAAATGATCCTGTGAAAAATATCCTTAAAACTTTAAATATAGGAAAATATACAAATGTATGTTCTCATATAGAACATATAATAAAACAAATAAATAAACAAAACATACAACACCATATAATAAAAAAAGCACATAAACCACCAAAAAGTTGATACTATATCAGTTAGAGTAAGCTAATATTTGTGAATAACAATTGTGACACCAATTTTCCGGAACTGACCATACCTGTAAAGTATATAAAGAAGAAAAAAAGTACATGTGAGTTCTTGGAAATGATAAACTGATAAAATGTTGAGGTTTCCTTGTTTTGGCCTATTCCAAGATTTTGTCTCTGGTACCCCCACAGAGATAAGCTGTGCTGGAAGAGGTCTGGAGGGGTGTTCTCTGGATGGGCCAGCTCAGTGGCAGTAGATCTGATTTGGAGACATTATGCTGGGGAAAGTCATTTTGTTATATATAACATCTGTGTGACATTATGGATATCATTATTTTCTTCTCGAAGCCTCGCATACATTTATTTATAATTCAGAATTTTCCTTTGACAACTCTACAGCACACCTGAGGGTATTCGGCTGATGTATTCATCTGAGATTAATCTAAAAGTAGAAAAAAAATTAGCGCCAGGAAAGTTAATCTCTACAGAAAATCATCTGAATAAAAATGATAAAAGTTAGAGATAGATTTACATTGTGTTTTTATAAAACAGTGAATGTAACATTCACCAAATACTCTCTGCAGGTAAATATTTCTGGTGCAGATGTTTCAAGTTTTAAAATGAATGATTAATCCCCAATTTACTGCTTATAGATAGGCCCAATGTTACATAAAAAAGTGCGCTAATTCATGTCCAACAGGTACCCAAGGTTCAGGGCAGGGTTCTTTAATATTGTTTGGGATATACCCCCTGGCAGGTGGCACTGAATAACCCAAGGCATGAAGTCTAAATGTCTCCTGGTCTTGCCAGCAAACCTGAAATGGATCTGGTGCAGGATTGAAAACGTTTGCCAACTAATAGCAAATGGTTTTAAAGAAATCCACTCCAGGTTTGCAGGATCTCTAGGGTCCCCCATATTAGTCTATTTTCTCCAATCTTGGGGAGCTTTCATAAATCACTCCCATGGGGCTAGCTGAGGTCAGCCAAGGCATATCATCGTAGCCTGCATGTGTGTAGCCAATCACTCAAAAGGTTATCCAGGGACAGCCGTCCTTAGCTAACCCCTTGCAGAATTAAGTGGACACAATAACAGTGGTCTGAGCTCCGGTCATTGTTAAACCAGTCTGGGCGCTGGACGATGACTGCTGTCAAAACCAAAGCCAGATAGCTTTTCTACAGCAACTATCCTTTTCTGTTTGATTCCAGTTGGAATTTCCACTTTGCTGTAAAATTAGTCTACAAACCAGTTACCTAAACCTAAAAATTGCCAACTACTTCAACCCCTGAAGACATTGATTTTTACCCAAGTGTCTAATCCTGGGATATCACAAATATGGAATCTTTGTAGGCTTTGTTTTAGGAAATGTAAAGCAAGTTTTCTGTACCTTAAATTTCAACATAGTGCCAGCAATGCAATGCCTCATAGACAGGATACGTGTGGTCTGACCTCATGTTGTCTACACATTTTCTCAAAGAGTGGGGAAGATTCAGAGAATCCTAATTGCAAAGGGATTCTCGTTATGGTGGGCTGGAACAGAGAAATGAAAATTGAACTTTCTAGGGCAGATACTCTGAAAATATTACTAATTGTATTTAGCTATGGTCAGATCCATGGAAGTAACGTCACTTAATGTAACCTTCTGATTAACCTCCCTGGCGGTTCATTTCTTTCCGGGTTTATATGTCTAAAAGCGGTACATTGTTTTTCATGAAAATGTATTTTAAGTATAATAGTATGAGTATAATAAATATTGAAACACAAAATCATGTAAAAACAATAAATTAAATAAAATATTTTTTTTTAAATACAGATTATACGCATACTAATATACATACTGTAAAATAAATGCTTTGGAAAACAATGTACTGCTTTTACACATATAAATCCAATGTATTGCATTCAATACAGGTATTTTGTATTGGATGCAATACAAATGGATTTTGATTTTCCCGCCCCGCTGGCAATGTACACACGCACCAACGTCACCAGGAACTCCCCAGGTGACTCATCGGATGCAGAAGCCGGCCGGAGGAAGAAGAAAGAAGACAGAGATTGTGGCGATGGACGCGCGGGAAGCAGTGGATCAGGCAAGCGCTCTATTTAATATTACCTTCTATAGGATTACCCTGAGTCACACTCGGACTTGGGGTTACTGCTAGGGAAGTTAATATTGCTGTTGGTGCTACAAACTGAAAAATTCCAACAGCAACCCAGTTTGGTAGGAACAGTCAAAGTGTGATATAAAAAAAATCACTAGGAAAATTTTATTTAGCCTAATTGTAGGAACCTATGATTCTGCATAAAAAAGGCAATTTATTATGACACAATAGGAAAAAATTGCCAGTGTATAGTTGTACCATTAGTTGTATTTAGCATCGTTACCAGGAGGCTAGAAAAGGTCACCAATCCAGGATTGTTTGATATTTTTGGACAGTAATTGCCCCACATTGGTGGCAAAAAAAAGTCTCCCTTGTGCTAAAACATGCTTTGACATGACACACAAGGGTGGGCAAGACAGCACCTGGACAATTCTGGTTAAATGTCCAATTTCTTTGCCCGGTAATGTGGTTAAGAGGTAAACAATTGGAAAATTAGACCCTTCAGGATACCATCAGATCAGATACCATCTGTCCTATTTGATCTTCAAACTTGCACATTGCTGGAAATAGTTGTCCATAAAGTCTCTACTCTACTGTCTGAGTGCTAGCTTAGACGAAGGTAGCTGAGGGTCCAAGCAGTTGAAAACAGAGAAATGCCTACTGACAAGAATAGACACTGGCATGCTTCTTAAAAGACAAGGATGTTCTGAGGTGGTAGCACAATGTTTGTTCATCCAAGCAACGTTTTCCAGAAGGGTTGAAATGTTCCCCAAATTTGCTACAAGGCCAACATACAACTTCTCTTGTTTGCTAAGGTGGCCCAGGAATCTGCTCCCTCTCTCCTCCACTGTGGACCTTCATTCTCCCCACATGGCATATTAAGGAGTTGAACAGCTTTGCTGTGTTGTTGTCAGTGTGCAGTGGTACTCCTGTGAAGGAAAAAAACTAAAAAACAAGTCAACCCTGAAGCTCTACCCTCTGACCCATTCTATTGGGTGATAACTGATCTAACTTGGAGGATGTGTAAATACCATGCAAGACATTCACCCAATAGGCCTATGAAGGACATGCATTGCCCTTTTCCAGATATCTACTATTGCATGGATCTGGGTACACACTGAACATTTAAGGGAAATGTGGACATTATGGGCGATGTGTTCAAATTTTTGAGAAGTGAATGGATGAGAAGAATGCGGTACGATTTGCTATGCACAGTGTTTCTCGTAGATCGATTGATAATACTTCTTCATGTGCTGGGGAACATGTTGAGTAATGGGTTATCGGTAGACCACAGATTAGCCCGTGTTTACATAAGTTTGCACACAGCATTAGTCATCATGAGCCCATCACTTGAAGCTCTCGGAATCTGGGGTATCTGCTGCATCAATAGGCAAAGACCTACAAATTTTAGAAGAGAAGTCCTGCCTTGCAAATTGTGTTGGATGGATGTTGTCATCAGTATCTTCTTTTATATCCCCAGCACTATACTCGTTACTCAATCACCCATTTACCATTGCTTAATAGGAAGTCTCAAAATAATGGAGTTCACATCTCTGTAGCCACAATGGGACAATTATCCAATCTTCATTACTTTATTAGAATTTGTTCTTTGGAAGGAGGGATTTAGAACAATGGCAATAGTTGCCTATACAAACATTTCTAATAGTAGTAATATAAGTTAATACTTTTAGGATTTTTCATAAACTAATATAGAATAAGAGTAAAATAAATATTATCCTATAAGGACCTTGGGATATGGAACCACTATTTTTTCCTAGACTAAATTTGTATTATATTTTGATGTAAAACACAAGTTAGTCTATTGATAAATCCTCCCTTACATTTCTATACAACATTTTATTCATCAGTAGCATCAGCTTACATCTATAATCATGCCGAGGATGCCAGATTTTCTAGAGCAGTGTTTCTCCACCTTTTAAATGCAGAGGAACCCTTAAAATATTTTTTCAGGCCAACAACGAACCGCTTTTATAAATATGAATAACGAATCAGGTTTATAATTTTCCCAGCCGAATAATTAAACTATAAAAGATTTGCTCCACTTCGATAGGCACCAAACATTAGATTGTTCTATCCGAAAATTTAGTTGGTGTAAGGTAAATTGACCGGGGAGATCCAAACTGCTCATTGTTCATGGAACCCCTAGCAACCTTTGGAGGAACCCTGGTTGAGATCACTGGCCATGAGCATGCAGCATACAAGATATAAGATCCTGAAGAATAAACCAAATATGCACTGATTTCTTTTCTCTTGAGAATATTCCCTTGAATTTCTATTTCTATATATTTCTATATCTAGGAACGAGGGTTCAGTTTCGATAAACTCGGTTTTGTATTGGGGATTATTTTTTTTTAGACCATCACACAATGCTTTTTTAAATTCTGGTTCCTCAGACTGTGAATCAGAGCATTGAGTGGAAGAAGCAGCAGTGTGTAAAAGATTGACACCACTTTGTTGCTGGAAAATTGATGATTAGCATTTATTGAAAATAGTTAGACATTCGAGAACCATAATATAGGAAGACCAGTGTCAGGTGAGAGGTGCAAGTAGAAAATACTTTGTTTCTTTTACCTTAAACTTTCATTTTATGGAACAGTTTTAAAAATATATGGATAAAGCAAGAAAGTTGTCATCAGAGACCAACCCCCGAGGAAGCCAGCTAAGTGAAAGCAAAGCAAAATGTTGCTGGAGATGTCACTGCAGGAGATCTGAAACAACTGGGGAAAGTCACAGAAGAAACTTTCTATGATACCTAATCCCCAAAATGTTAATTTAGAGGCTTATATTGTGTGAATTAAAACATTGGTAAAGCCGAGACAGTGTATAATAAATGACAGCTCTACACAAACTTTCCAGCGCATAATCTGTAGGTAATGCAATGGATAATATATGGCAGCATATTGATCATAGGACATGACAGCCAACAATAAAAGCTCTGAGGCTGTAAAGAATAAAAAGAAAAAGACTTGGGTCATACAAGCTGATATGGTGATATTTCTGATATTCGTGAGAAAGTCAAATAAGATTTCTTGGACGGTGACTGAGGAACAAACCGATCAGATTCCCAACGAAGAAATAAATAGGAACATGGAGGTGAGAGTCGGTGACTATGAGGACAATGATCAGCAAATTCCAGATTAATGTCAGAAGGTAGATGAGAAGGAAGAAGAGAAAGAGAGGAAACGGAAGAGCTGGAAGCTCCGACAGTCCAGAGATCAAGAATTCCTTCAACATTTGTCTGATTCCACTTTGCAAAAACTTTACTCCCAAGTATTTATAAAACATTCAGGTTGTGTAGTAATTGTGTAAAGTTTGATTTTTTTCTGCAATTCAAGAAAACAAAACTAATTTGTTACAATTTCAATCTAAACACAGAAGCAAACTCCAAAATCTTGCAGAAAAACTGAGTTTCTTGTCACCTTGAACACAAAATTTTGAATGATGGCGGAAACATAAAATTTACGGCATGATGGATTCTAGGACAAGAAAAAAGTTCCTCTTATAATAAAATGGTGCCACCATTGGTGTTTAAATAACAGCTAACCTTTAGGTATGTATACATGACTTTTGTCTAGTCAAACAACCAAAAATGGTTTCCTGTCCACGCACCCACAAGTCAACTGTTTCTGTTTCTTTTCAGAAACTGTTGCATTTCATTTTCGTTCCTACAGCTCCCCAGCAAACCCTGTGTGGCATTTGTAACCTCTATATATTGTACAACGCTGTGTAATATGTTGGTGCTATATAAATACTATTTAATATTTATATCACTGTCTGTATTAGTCTGTCATTTGCCACCCCTATTTAATATACAGCGCTGCGTAATATGTTGGTGCTATATAAATCCTGTTTATTTATATTAATAATAATAATGTATAAAAGTTAAATACATGTAAAGTAAATGAAGAAGATATTAAATACAAGCTATTAATCACCAGATTGGTAATATTTCCTTGCACATGGTTGAGTATTCTCTGCCCTTTGCCACATTGCCCCTATAAGATCCTTTATAGAGTAATATTTCACTTAGCTGAGAGAACAATCTAAATTCCTTAAGTGAATCAAACCTTTTATTTCTGATTTCCCTGGCAAAGGTGAATCCTGATGACAGAGGGGTGGGGGAGCCTACTCTAGAAGGGTCAGATCAGAGGCTGGAGGTCTGATATGGGGACATTTTTATATAGAGAACACATATATGGTGAATTATGCGTTACCCACCAGCTGTCAGATTCTGGCCGTATTACCATGCAAAAAGCAGTACAATTTTTTGCATGGAAATTTATTTTACATTGTAGACCTATAATTCTTAGGCATAACCGACACATGTATAATAGTTAATAAATGTAATAACAAAACTTAAAAAAAAAAACACAAAAATCTAGTAAAAAATAAAAAAAAATAATGTAATATAAGTGTACAGCAGCATATATTATATATATATATATATATATATATATATATATATATATATAGTATATGAATATTTATTTGACTCAATACAGCAATTCTGTATTAAATCCAATACAAAATTATTTCAAAGTCCCGGTCACACTGATGCATGTACTGACGTCACCGGGAATCCCCGTAGGATGTCTCTGCACTTTGCGGCTGGACATCGGAGGAGGCAGACGTGTCCCCACGACCTGCGAGGACCAGCAAGACATCGGGGGACAGCAACGAAACAAGGTAAGTGGGTTTTTATTCCGCTTTTAGGTACCCCGAGTCTTTGCATGCAAAATCCACCCCGAGTCAGACTCGAGAATAGCGCTAGGGGGGTTGATTGGACTTTCAAAGCCAAAAAAACGACTTTTTAATTATCATTCAACAGAGCATTAAAACTTTGTTTATTAAATGTTGTTAAAAGACAAAACGGCTTGAACAGGTTATTTTCATATGGTTTTGGCTACTGAATGGATATAATGATTGTGGTAATCGATGTACAGTTGACAAGTTCTGTTATACTGAAGGCATTTGTTGAAAGCTGTCTCCTTATAACATATATATGTCCATGTTGCTGCCCTATACATGTCCTTTCTACCACTCTTTGTGGGAGGGGCCCCATACAATTATTTACTATTATCTAGGACCCCTATGTTAGTTCTTATCGATAAGTTAATTAAATGACAAATATAGAAAATTCTGCAATGTTGTATTTATATTCAAAGTTGTGATATTCTTGGAATTTATGTTATGCATCCTTTATGATTGTAGATCCCATGTTTCCTGAAGAAGCGGAGTTAGTTCCGCGAAACGCATAGAAATTTGGAACACCCCAATAAGGCGTATCCCAAAAAGAAGATTCTCACTGATGTATATTTTCTATATTTTTTATTTTTTTATTTTTATGCTGTTTTGCTTTTTTACCAATGTTTAATATTTAAAGCTTTTAATGCTATGTTGAATAATACTTAAAACCTTGTTTTTTGGCTTTGAAAGTCACATTAACTCGGTCACGGCTCTACAGGGTAAAGTGGTGAACCCTCCATGGTACCACCAGGGGGGGGATGTGCACAGGGCACAGATTCTAAGCAACAGCCCCGTCTTCCCTGGAGCCTCCCTAGAGGTGAGGTTGTTGTACTGCGAGCTGCGGCTAGGTTGTGGCCCCTGTGCCCACCAAGGCAGGTAACTACTAACAAGCAGGAACAAAGTGTGGTGCCAGAGCGAGGGCCAGAAAATGGTCATACAAGCCATAGGAAAGGGCAGGCAGCTCTCAGGAAACAAGCTGGGGTCCATACAGGAATAGTCAGGAACTTGAGGCACAAACAGGAACAGCGGAAACCTGGGAGCAGAACCAAAAGGAACTTTTTTTCCAGGCAACCTCCTGTTGCTAGTCACTTCCTTAAAAAGGAAAGGTCATGTGATGAATATGGGTCATGTGAGCTGCAGACTCCTTACCCACCAGAAGAGGGAGTGCTGGTGAAGAGAGTCTCAGATGTTATTCACATGCCTGCCAGCAGATGGAGTGCGTCTGCAAACACTCTAGACCACTGAGTTAAAGAAGAAGCTGATTGAGAGTCACATGACCTGGACCGGGATGTTTGCAGGGACTTGGATCCTGAAGCAGAGTTGGTGCTGGCAGCAGGGGAGTGCAAAGTATGAGGGCTTGAAGGAGGCCAAGATCCCCTGGACAATTCATGTTTTCTCTATGTGTAAGGGATGTGGCCATTTTGAATTATCAGCTGATATCAGCTTTTGTGTTATTTGTCATTTTAATATAAAAAGTTACATCTAATATAATGAGTGTGACGTGTTGGATCACAATACAGACTTATTGGCTGCACATACGTATATTTATAATGCAGAATTCACCCCCGATATCTCACACAGGAGGGAATGCTGACATTGAATCAATCAAAGTTTAATTTAGCAAAAAATAAAAAACATGCAGAAAGCAAACAATCACTTTTTATACTTCACTCAAGCCAAGCCAATTTCTAAATAAATATTCTTTATATAATTATATTTTACTTTTATGTGTTTCTTTCATTTGTTAAAGTTTAAATAATAAAGTGGTATTACTCATTTTAAAAGTAGAATAAAAGTAATAAAAAAATAAAAGATGAATGAAATAATAAAATAAATAATGCAAAGTGAAAGATTTGATGGTTTTTATTTACATTGATGCAATGCAGGAGATTTATTGTCCATTTTATATTGGTGTTGTCACTCTTTTTCCAAGCCTAGGCTGTGCAGAATATAGTGCTGCCTTCATATCTTTGTTATATTGGTTGTATATATTGTTATATATTTATATTGTATATTATATTGGTATATATTTATATTGTACATTATATTGGGTCTGTGCTCCTCTCTCTCCAATGTCTGGCTCTAGCCCAGGGTTGGGCTGCCCTGGGTGGGGAAGTTCCCCAGGAAAGCCCCAGGCTTCTCGGCCTAGTGATGGTGCAGACCTTGATGGACTCCATACAACAGATTATCCAGGTACTGATAAGAATGAAAGCTGTGAAATGTCTGATGAAGATGTTTGTCATGTGCAGAGCAGTATGAAGCATGAATATGAATTGGATAAATCTGTACAGCAGATGGGAAGTTGTCTCCAGGGAAGCCCAGCAATGGAGCAGTCAGTGCAGCCGGGTCAGAGCAGTGTTGGGGCAGCACAGAAAGGTTTGCCCACCCCACAGGTGGTTCAGAGGGTGACTCGGAGTCAGTCTACCCCACAGAGAGGTGATGGCGGGGCAGCTCAGGCCCAGCACAGTGCGGCCATTTCTCAGACACCAAGGAAGATTTTCTTTGGAACAAAAGACAATAAAGGAGAATTTGAAAGTTTTAATCCCCACCGGCCAGGTGTGCTCAGCCCGCCTGAAAGCCCAGCAAAGAAAAAACAGCAGGAAAGTACAAAAAAGCCAACAAATGCGGCTCCGGGGGCTCCATCAGCCCAGAAATCCTCCCAGCATTCTGCCAATACAAGCTGCAGTACAAAGCTCCAGTCTGAGATGGGGTCAGCTACCCACAAATCACCGCAGATCCGCCTATCGCCTGTAAGTGGGAAGGGGGCAGCGCAGTGCAGGGTCCCAGGGAAAGGGACTGACATGGCTTCCAGTCCATCTGAGGACCCAGCAACCTTCAAACACCCGGCAGAGGTGACCGAGCAGAAAGTAACAGCCTGCCAGCCTGAGCTGAGCCTAGCACAGAACATTCCAGCCCTCGTAAAGGAAATGGAAACCCTGAGGAAAGCAAATAGAACAATCCAGGAACCAGATAGAGGCAGTTTATAAATTAAAGGCTGCAAATCCTACCAAGGAGGCTCTGTATGACAGCAAGCTGAAATCACTGGGTGTGGAACACATAGAGAGACTGTGGCATTCACACAAAAATGTACTCAAACTTCCAATGGTTCCAATGGAAACCATCAGAAGAAGAAATTCAAACAGGAGGATTACCAGAGCAGCATTCAGCCCAGGGAATCTCCCGGATTGTGATCCTCGGGGCACTAGAGGTTAAATAAGTATCTCTTACAAATGATTCCCCCCTCTAGTAAATCAGCCACAAACATCTAATGGGTCCAGTAGTAGTTCTGGCCCGGTACCCCCTCAGAACGCTTGGAGCCACGGGGCCCCTTCAGTGTTTGTTAGCACTGTCTACCTGGGGCAAGCGTTTAAGAGGAGAAATGTGGTGAGATTTAGGAATAAAGGTCCCAAGGATGAATTTCCCAATAGGCGTTATGTGGTGCGGGAATTGTTGTGTCACCAGATGGGCTTTGTACCGGCTGATATTCTGGCCGTCATTAACCTCCCAGATAATCAGGGTTATGATGTCAGCTTTAAGCTGATGTCAAACTTGGATAAATTCTGGGCTCAGTTCAGCAGGTTCAGGAATACAGAAGGCTGGGACAAGTTTACCTTTATCCCAATCTCAAAGCCAGACACAGTGAATGTGAATATCTTATTCTGGAATGAGTCGGTTCCCCCCCATGACATTGTAATCTGGCTCAGACGCCATTGCGATTTGGTCTCTGACCTGACCAAGAATAAAGATGCCGATGGGATCTGGACAGGGGGTTGGAGAGTTTCAGTGAAGCTTAGACAATCTAATGTCACCCATCACCCGCCCAATTCCTTTTTTATTGGTCGGGAGAGAGGCGTCTGCTTCTATCCCGGTCAGCCAAGGCTGTGCTATAAATGTGGCAAATCCGGTCACCTGGCCAACATTTGTACAGTAAAGAAGTTCAATCTGTGCGGTGAAATTGGCCAAACAGGGTCAGATTGTGTGAATGTGCGGTGTAACTTGTGTGGTGAACATGGCCATGTCCATAGAGAATGTTCACAGGCTTATCATAATCTATGTAATGACCCGGAAGATGAGGAGCTGATTACTGGGAGAGAGGTCTTAGAGGAAGAAGCTTTAATGTCAGAGATAATCCTGCCCGGAGGGGATCCTCAGCCAGAGGTGCAGGAAACCAGAACACACCTGGCAGGTGAACAACCTGGAGAACATTCATCCCAGGATTCACTGCCATCTGCCATTAGTCCTGCCTCTGTTGTGCCATCTCCTTCTGTGCAGGGTGAGGTCACACAATCTAAACGGAGAAATAAAAAAGATAAATCTACCCGCAAGCCTGAGGGGGAATGGATGATGGTAGAGAAACCGGCAAAGGAAGTAAAAGGTGCCAAAGAAGTAGCGGGGGTCAACGCCTGGACCCAGGTGTGATGTGTTGGTGGGATCCAACATTGATCCCTATGAGTTAGAACTAAAAAGAATAGAAAGAGAATGTGAGTCCGGGTCAGACGATGATCCACCTACCAAGAAAAGATCCTTTCTGGGGCCAGAAATGGAGGAATCAGTCATGGAAACCAGCAATGCAGATTCAGATTGTGATTTGTAATGTTTAGAGTAATTGTTTTGCTCCTCTGCACGATGATGGCGGAGTCCTCTTTAACATTCTCTTAACAGCGAACATTCAATATAATACATTAAATGCCCACATACCATATCCCAAATGTAGGCTAAATTGATATATGCAGAGAAACACGACTTTAACCGCATATATAAAACTCTTAAAACATTGTATTGGTTCATCATATTAAAAAGTAAAGTAGGCGACATTTTAGCAGTGCCCCGTAATTGGGAACCACTTTGTCCCTATACTACAATATACAGACATACATCCACTTATGTATCAACATAAATACATAGTAAAAACATTATAGCAAGTCTCACAAGAAGTGACAGTGTATCATTGACACGTTTCGTGGTGTAACACAACTTCTTCAGGATGAAGCTTAATAAGACCAGTAAATATAATATTACAGCATAAAATCAAATACTAGTATCACTTTCCAAGTGCCAAAGCAGGTTCACCTAGGAATGGAGCACAGAAGGGCGATGAATGCCAATAAACAGGAAGCAGCAACCAAATGGTGAGACCAGAAGCCAAGAAGAGTTCAAGTCTGCCTGGGATAGATGAAACAATCCTCCACGAGATGTCCTGTAGGTTCTACCCTGCTGGAAGCAACCCAAACCAGGGTAAAGGGTAAAGCTCCCTGGACCTTGCAAGGTGATCCTGGTTTTCATCTGGCACAGTTCACGATAGCCTCAACCCAAATCAAGATCTTAGGGGTTACATTTGGTAGAGAAGACAATGCTGGATTAAACTGGGAGGTGAGATTAGAAGCTGGGAATGTAAAAGTTCAATGTTGGAAACATTTCAAGCTGACCTATAGAGAAAGGGTGGCGATGTTAAAGACCTACCTGGTCCCTGTATTTCTCTATGTGTCTGTGGTCTTCCCATTGCCTGATAGTCTATCTGTTGGTTGTTTAGTTAATTTTTGTAGGGGAATAGGTTAAACCCAATAAAAAGAGGAGTGACTTACTTGCAGAGAAGAAAAGGGGGTTTGGGCATGCTGAATCGGGGGCTATTTTTTGATTCCTTGTTCCTGAAGGTGTATTTTGGGATCCTGGACACCAATGCCCGTCCCATGTGGGTAAGAGCCTGGATAGGGCCCTTTGCAGAAAGCTGGTTAAGGGGAAATACACTAAAGAGGAGGAGATGGTCTCATTGTCACCTTCCGCAATATCTGTGCTCAGGTCTGAAATCCCTAAAGGAAATGGGGAATAGAGAAGTCATACCTGGAGAACAGCACGAAAAGAGCTCTATCATAGTATCTGCAGGTCCTTCTTCTGCTCTCCGCTGGCACTCAGAGATTGTGTCACATCCGTTCTGCAGGAAAGTTTGAAATATCTGAATGGCCGTAGATTACCAGCAAAGGTGTTTGATGTCACCTGGTTGTCCTTGCATAGTAAAATGTTTGTTAGGGGAAATGTAAAATTTGCAGCTGATAGGAATTGTCCTTTAGGTTGTCCCCAAGAAGAGTCTATGGAGCATTTCATGGTGGATTGTGCGGGGAGTTGTCAGGTTTGGGAAGGAGTGGCGGGAAGGCTTAAAATTCAGAGGCTGAAATTTTTGAGTTACTCGGACAAGGTGTATGGGGTCCCCCAGATGATTCCCAATGTAAACCGGGAAACAATCTATATCATAATATCTGTGGTGAAATATTATCACTGGCATGCAAGGACCAGGGTGGCCATGTGCAGTGAATTGTTTGTTCCTGGTGATAGATTTCATTATGTCTGAGCTCAGATGGGTCCAATGAATAGAGATCAGGAAATGCAGGAAAAATGCTGAATTGTGTGAATCTCTGAATTCCATACATACAGAATATGAACAGATACTGAGAGTTACACCTGGGGTACAGGACAAGAGAAGTGGTACTGTGCAGAGTCCATACATACAGAATAAGAACAGATACTGAGAATTACACCTGGGGTACAGGACAAGAGAAGTGGTACTGTGCAGAGTCCATACACAGCTATTGGACAGTCTAAGAGATACATCATCTCTATAGAAGACATGATCTCGGTGGAAGGTTTCGCAGCACTGGGTGGGTGTTGATGCAATAGATTGGTGTGAAGAGCTGTGATGGGTTTTCTCAGTCAGATGATTGGTTCTGTGACTCCCCCTGCACAATTTATATATTCAGCCACCTCCAGTCTACATCCTGTGTTTGTGTGTTCAGCACTGAGATCTCGGGGAAGTGACATCTAATCACCAGGTAAGATCATCCTCGTTTTCTCATATTACTGACCATTATATTATTGTATGAAGTCAGTCGATAGAATGTCTATCCATGCATAGAAAGTTACTAATTGTTGCCCCTTTATATAAATCTCTGAGCTGAATACAAAGAGCTGAATGGACTCTTGGAAATGGATGTGGAAACTTTGGAAAAGTTGATTAATGTTGCTTTTTAGCAAACTTTTGAAAAATTTGTATTTCAAAATTTCTAAACCAAAAGTCCCATTGAAGTCCATAAAAGGATATAAAAAGTGTTTATTACAAAGCAGAAAATGAGACAAAATGTTATGCAAATGGTTTGGCATGCAATGGGACACAAATATTGAAAATTTGGAATTTGGTTTGGGAAATTAGGAAATACATCATTAATGAGCTCTAGAAACCTTGAAAGTCTCATTTGCCACGGTTACCTGGTAAACATATCTTTATGGCTTATGGGATGCTCAGACAGCACTTGAAATATGGTGGGAAAAGACCTAAGTAGCTCAAAAACTTATCTTTGGGGGGAGGGGTGGGTGGGAGATATGGAGAACAGAAGATACCCAGGAATTACCCATAATTTGGGGCTGACATGGATCGCGAACTTTGGAGTGGTAAGATAAGTAGAGTGGTAGTCATTGGTGCACAAGTATTATTATTATCCAGTATTTCTATTGCTCCGACATATTATGCAGCACTTTTCAAAGTCCATAGTCATGTCACAATCTGTCCTTACCATCTAATATCCCTACCACACTTACATCTTACTATCATAATCCAAGGCTAGGGGGTAGATGACCCAACGGAATATTTTTGTAATGTGCGAAGAAACCCGCACAAACATAAGAAAGCATACAAACTCCATGCTAGCCATGTTCCATGCGGGTCATTAAGCCTCCATGCTGCCATCATTAGACCCTGGTTTCAAAAACATTCTGAAAGTTTGGTCCTTTTGAAGTTCTCAGAAGCTTGTTGGGAAACAGTCGTATTAATCCTAAAAATTGGAAAATGTTTGGGACATTCGTATTCATTATATTTGATCTGAATTTAATGCCATCCAGGTTTTGGAGTCAGTTCATATTTAGTGTTTTTGGATTTAGTAAGGTACAATGTCTGATCGAGCTAGGGCAAATTTTTGGGAATACCCAAATACAAAGCAAAGATTACCTTGCCACTGCTCGCCTTTACCTGTACATTGAGGGCAACTGCTGCCCAGGCTACCAACAAGCTCCATGCTGCTCTTACCCGCTATAAGAAACAATGGTATCACGGTACATGGTGGTGAGAATTCTCATGGGATTGTTATTCTGATCCCTGACCAAGAGCTGCGATTGGGAACGCTCACTGCCATATACCTTACAGCCTGTTTGCTTTTTACAATAAATATAAATGGCTAACCCAAGTTAGCTCAAACAATAGGTTTATTTAATTCTAAAAGAAACTTCAAAGCAAGTTTAAAAGAGTCACAGTGTAGTACTAATCATTATTTTACTCAATGTTCAATGAACGTCCAGTGTGACATTCCATTAATACGACCATAGTACAGTGCAGGTTTCCATGGATCCGTGAGTCCATGAATAAGGCAGTGTAGTGTCCCGTACCCCGACGCATTTCTCCCATATAGGCTTCTTCAAGGGCGTTTGTAAAGGAGACACATCATGCAAACTTTCATATAGACGATATCATGAAGTGGGGATATATCGGAGTTCTCCGATAGTATCCACATAGAATGCAAGTTAGGAATGTCCACTTGGGAAGCCAACATTGCAGTGCAGATAGCAAATGAACTGGGTTCACATTCTGCATCCTACAAGGGCTCTGGTTAGGAACCCTTTGCTGTTCCTGGATCTTGCTGCGGCTTGTAGTATCAGGTGAAATAATTTTCCATGTAAGTTGCCCATTCAATATAGCATGGCAGCAGCGTACTATATTAGCAGCAACACTACTGATAATCATACGGAAATGATGACTATTTTATCCTATGTTATGCTATGTATGTACAGACCTAACATCAATAAAACCGTCTCTATGTGACTTGCAATAACTCAACAGGAAGTAACGTCTTGTTAAACTGACAAATGTTCTATATGGTTGTGGTATTGTTTTCCTTTTGTGGTATAATACCTCTATGTAAAATACACAACCTGAAAACATCTGAAAGAGAGGAATCCGAGTTTCTATTCTGGTTCCAGGAATTCCGGCAATCAGATTACCATGCTCATCTAAACATAAGTTTCAGTCTGAGCTTTATCGTTCAATGCTCACACTGTAGGAACGTATGTCACTGTCTGTGGGTTAGAGTCACGCAATATGTGTCATCAATATGTGTCAATCATCCACTTACTAAAATGTTCCAGTAAGCTGTATATTGTATGGGTGTTGCAGATCTAAGTGTCCTCAATTTTCTGTTTTATCGTCATTGTAATTCTCAGTCTAGCCAAAGCATTGGGTTTATTCCTTTTAGACCAAAAGTAAATGATAGAAACCCTCATGGGTGTACAGCTGTGTTCAGAATAATAGCAGTGTGTTAAAAAAAAATGAAAAAATCTGAGAATCCCCATATTAGCTTTAATGTTCACAGAAATGCATTGGGAGCTCTGCACGTTATTCAACGTCACAGCATGAAGAAAAATTGATTCTATTTGTGTTATCCCAGAAAGTGAAGAAATGGGAATATCGGGCTGTTCTGAATATTAGCAGTATTCTTTTTTACAAACATTCGCTGTATAAACTGAGTTTCCAAATTTTTCTTTACTTTCATTAACTAAAATGAAAAATACAAGGAACAGGGTTTTGATGAGACCAAAATACTATGTATATTGTTAGTGCATTAGTAGTAGGACAAGTACTTAGTTTGTAATATGTACACATCCCATGTTGCCTTGTCCCATTTTTTTGTGATGGGAGTTAAGCCGCATACACATGTGCAATAATTTTACAATCCTTTCACAATCCTTTCCAATGCCTAGCACTGCACGATGCATGAACGAGTCCTGTACATACAGCACCGTTCTGCTCCATAGAGGGGAGGGGGGGGGGGGGCGACGGAGCGGCACTCTGCCGCATGCTCTCCCCCTTCCACTGCATTAGGAACGTTAGTCGTCCATTGTCGGTGGATCCGCCAGGATGGTCATTCGGACGATGGACGACTGGCACTGTACACATGCCATATTCCTGCCTGATATTGGCCCTAAGACGATTATCGGGCGAGAACCATTGAACATGTGTACGTAGCTTTAATGGCAAGCGCCTAGACAGATAATTCTCTAACACAATTAGCAAGTATTTACAATTCTCTAACTGTGCATAGAGGATGTAGGGAAAGGTAGAATGTGAGTTTTAGCACGGCCTATGAACCCGATGTATTTCACCCTTAAGCTTCCTCAGGGGTATTAGAGCCGCCGTAGAACAGAGATGTCGTCTATGGTGGATGGTGAAAACATAGGACTGGAAGGTTCTCACACTGTTGATTCTCAATATGGTAAGTAGATAAATAGAAGAAGGATTTAGGAGGGAGTTTGACGTTGATGGAGATAAATTTGGTTATTTTGGCACTGGAAATCTTGATGATGTGGAGTTAGTTGGAATGTATCAGCCCCGAGGTAGTGTGGCATGTCAGCGTGTGCGTGCATAGCCTTTTTCTTTTTCATTTCTTTGTATGTTTAAGGGATCAGGCCACCAACCACTACTCCATGTAGGGTTATACATATCTTTAAACCTCCTTTTCCTCTTTCTTTTTATCTCATTATTTCCTTTCAATCACTAAACTAATATTTAGTTGTATGAGAACTGCTGCACATCTGTGTTGTATGGAGTCCACCAACTTCTATCACCTGTGCACAGGTATTCCAGCCCAGGATAGTTGGACTCCATTTCAAAATTCTTCTACATTTCTTGGCTTTGCATTTTTTATGTCACCCCACAAGTTTTCTATTGGATGAAGGTCTGGTTGGGGTTGTTGTCTTGTTGAAAGACCAGTTTCAAGGACATTTCCTCTTTGGCATAAGGTAACATGACCTCTTCAAGTATTTTGATGTATTCAGACTGATCAATGATCCCTAGTATGCGATAAACCCAACACAATAAAATGAGAAACATCCCTGTATCGTGGTGCATTACCACCATGCTTTACAGTGTACTGTGGCTTGAAATTAGTGTTTGGGTGTTGTTGGACAAGTTGTCTGCGGCTCTTAAGCTGCGTACACACTTCCAATTTTTATCGTTGGAAATGAACGACGAACGAACGACGAACGATCGATTGGTCAAAAATCTTTCGTAAAAAAAGTAACCAACGAAGCCGACGAACGAGAATAGTCCCTGGAAATGAGCGACCGGACCGGCGGATCGGATTGGATGACGATCGTTTACCATCTATCGTGTGTACGGTCGTTCAGTGATCGTTCATGGTCTGAGCATGCGCGGTGAACGAACGTTCGCTCACTTCCTGTGGTGCACGTCACTTCCTGTATCGTTCAAAAGATCGCATCTATTGTGTGTACAATATCTGCGAACGATCCTGTCGTTATCTGCATGTACAGGATCCGTGCTATACGATCGTTTGCAGATATCGTGCAGGATTGTTCGCCGTTCGTTTACCAACGATAATTATTGGAAGTGTGTACGTAGCTTTAGATCCAAAAAAAAAACAATCTTGCTTTTATCAGTCCACAAAATGTTGCATCCTTTATCTTTAGGCCAGGTGTTCTTTCCAAAACTTTAATCTCTTCAGCCTCTTTTTTTCCCATTGGGACTATGCAGGGGCATTTAGCTAATTGTTCGGGGGCTTTGTAGGGGCTTCTGGATGTTAGCTTGAAGGCTTTGCAGGGCCTTTTTGCCGATAGCTCGGGGGGTTTACAGGGGCTTCTTGCTGATAGCTCAGGGGCTTTATGGGGGCCTCTTGATGATAGCATTGCTTGACATTGTTTTTTTCTAATTATAACTCTTATAACTTTACACCTTTCATCTTCCTGGAGCTGATCAGTGGCTCAGTCTTCTATTTATTCCAAGGATAGTTTTCTGTTTTCTTCCACATCTTTCAGGTTTTGAATATTTTAAAGCATTTCAGATAATTTTAGCCATCATTTTCTGCTCTTCTTTATATGTTTTTCCTTCTCCGATCAACGTTTTGGAATGTCTGGAAGCCATTGTACTCAAATTTTCATAGAGAAATGTGCTGTTATGACACATACAACATTTACTGCCTTCCTTCCTTACATAAGGGGCAGAATTCACTAATTCAACTCCACACTGCTATTATTCTGAATAGTCTGATATTCCATTTTTTGTAAAAGCATAAAACAAATTGGATCCATTTCATGTTTTGATTTGGAATAGTATGTGCAGAGTTCCTAATGCATTTACGTGTATGGTAATAAAAGCTATTATAAGGATTATGAGCTTCATTCACCTTTTAAAATGCATTGCTCATATTCTAAACAACTGTATATTGCTATTTGTGTCCTAATGGAGAATTTTTGTAGCCCAGATGAACTTTTAGTTTGTTTCAGATGCACCAAAAAAAGGTGCACAAAATCTTTTAGTTCATTTTCATTAGAAATAAGCTACAGTCTGAGAAGAAAAACCACTTAATTTTGTTAGGATCCTCCAGGGAAGGGACATTGTGGGAAGTTGTGGTTTCTCTGTAGAGGTCCAATACTTTTTACTAAGGAACATAAGTTTTCCTGATTGCAAACATATAGACATATAGACATCTGTCTTAGCAAAGGGAGCCTTGGTCCCCTGCTAAGAGACCACTGTTATATTTCTCTGCAGCATCAGGAGGAAGACTTCTCAGACTGTGGCTCCCTATGAGTAAGAAAAGAGCTGGTAGTCCTATAGATGGTCATCCAACATATTATAGTGGTGCAATAATGGGTGGCATCACCAGTGCCTTGAAATCCTTCTGCATATTTGCACTTGTAAGCCCTGCCCAGGTGCATATAGCTTCCATGTTCCTGGTGCAACAACAGAAAGACTTTCCCAAATGAAAGGATGGTGATTGGTTGCTTTAGTGTAGCCTTGCTCCCTTCTGGAAAGAAGGATGGACCTTGAGAAGAGTTTTACAATAGGCTTGTTTGGGGTGCCACAAAATAATCCCATATAGGGCACCATGTAGCCTGAGGCCCATCCTGTATGTTTGGAATGTTGCAAAGGATCAGCATTACGGCTGATGTTATCTAAGTTATTCAGATATGCCACTGGCAATGGTAAATTGTCACCCCACCAGGCAGTAGCCATTTCTGTCATTATTTAAACACATAGACCAGTGTTCCTCCAGTGATTACCACTGAGAGATTTGAACTTCTTCCCACTGGCTGGCAATTTAAAAGTCCACCACTGTGATGTACGGTAAGCTATGGATATAGTAATCATGGCAGGGATTCCTTAGTAATTAATACACAGATTCTAAATTTGGTCTTCTTTCTTCTGCAGGCTATTTGACCCATGAAACGGTCTAAAAAATGTGGGTCATTGTGATTCTTCTAAGTTTTGCCACCTTTGTCTCCTGCCAAACTCGCCCTCCACTCACCTACGCCTGCCGGACTGCCCAGAAACAAGAATGTAATAAAGTCCATTTTGTTCCTGGTCACAATCTTCTCGGTCAAGGCTTTGACATTGTGACAATGAAGCCAACCAAAGCTCATCTGCTGGATCTCCAAAGGTTTTTAACAAAAGAAAAAACTTGCACCGTCTGTCACAACCCCTACATGAACAAGGCTTGGCAGAAGTTGCCTCTAGCTATGGTGGACTGGAAGCCGCAGTCATACTGTTCTCGGAAGATCAGCAGTGCAGTCTCACAATCTTCAACAACTTTGGCTGAGGAAGCTGCATCAGAGGTGAAGAATGACTGGGAAGTTGGTCTAGAGCTTGAACATAATGAGGTGAAGGGCCGTGTGGTAATGGCCGGTTCCCAATCCCATGTGGCACAGTTTGGTCAAAGTAAGACCAGCACAGATCGCTATACCTTTATCAAGCACCATCTGAGTTGTGTCTATTACAGGTACATGAACATCAATACTATCAATTGATAATATTAAACCTGCTAAAGTTTACATTTTCATTTTTCATCATTTTTTTTCTTCTTCCATCTTACATTAAAATAGATTAAGGCCAATTGGTCTAGTATACAAAAGAATTATTTAGATGGCTCCTCTGCTGGCCCAGCACCTATTAACCACCAAGCATCCACAATTCAATCTCCATGAAATGCAACAGAATTCTGATATAAGCAATATAATGATAGGAAAATAAGTTTATGTATGTTTTCTTGAAACTTTTTCTAATTTCTTTCCTTCTCCAGTTTCCGACTTACAAACCTCCATCATCTGACCAAATCTCTGAGACAGGCCTTGAGATCTCTTCCACCAACTTATGATGCCAGTACTCAAGCTCGCTACAGACAACTAATTAAAATCTTTGGCACTCATTATATTAATCAGGCTGATGTAGGAGGCCAAGTGCAAGAGATCAATGCCATCAAGACCTGCCAAGTCTCCATGGATGGTAATTCTGTGGATGAAGTGAAGGATTGTCTAAATATGGAGGCTTCACTTGCAGTCGTTGGGAAAGTTGAGGCAAATGCCAAAGTTAGTGCCTGCAATGATCAAAGCCAAAAGTCTAACAAGGGGGAGAGCTTCCACCAGAAGTACAATGAGAGGAGTTGGGAGGTGAGTTGAACATTGGAAATTTGAAAAAAAAAATGATATATAAATACAGAGATATTTTTACATATTTATGATGTATATCAATAGTGTTGTATTTATATTTCCTGCCCTGAAGTTAATGTCTTATAAAACACGTTTCTACTATTCAAGCTGCCTATTATGCTGAAACAGCCCTTACTAAAGTGGCCAATGACCATCAGAGCTCAAGGCTCAAGTCTCAAGGCAACTTTTCCCTGCTCCTTCTCCTTTCCTCTGTTATCTCCCCCTTCTAATACAAATCATGGAAAAAAATACCCTCAAAGCTGCTCTTTTTATTGCTCCAATGACCTACTAATGGCTTCCTCACTCATAACCTCGTCACATGCACGGCTCCAAGACATATCCAGAGCTGCCCCCACTTTCTGGAATGGTCTTCCTCATCATATTTGGCCTGTTTCTACTTTCTACACGTTTAAAAACCTTTAAAACCATTTTTTCAAACTCACCCACCCATCTTCTTTGGCCTCATAAACCCTCACTACTTACCCATCATTCCATATCCCCCTCCTATTGTCTGATAGTTCCCCCACCCTTTAGATTGTAAGCTCTTCTGGTCAGGATCCTCCCCTCCTGTGTCACTGTCTGTATCTGTCCATCATTTGCAACCCCAATTTATGTGCAGCGCTGCCTAATTTGTTAGTGCTATAAATACAGTTTAATAATAATACCTTAATTGGCTGGCTTAGTATCACACTAACAAGATAAGATAACGAGGACACTTCCAAACTTGGAGAGAATGAAAGTCACCCTGTGCTAACTCTACTTTATTACAACTAGAGAAGTAGGAAAAATTGTTTTTTACTTTCCTAGCAGTTAAAATTCAGACATACATGGCCATTTGACAAAGCCTGAACAGGGGCAGCAACAATAAGAACCCATAGTGTCTATAGTGATATCATCAATCATATCACACAGATTGCCTCGATACAATATCAACTTGAATATGTACTCAACGACATTGACTTTGTAGACTACCAACAATAAGGGCACATTGATTGCTGTTGTGCACTGCCAGCAACAAAGAGAACAAAAAATTGCTCTAGTAGAGAGGGTGGCAGCCTGGAACCATTGATTTTATGTTAGATTGTGTAATTGGCATTTAGTATCATAATGTGTAGGTGCTGTGTGTCATCCCTACTTCTCTAGTCCCTGGCCTATGTTAGCACGTAAACTAAGAACTGATGACTGTTTATTTTCCATTTTGTTTTCTCTGTGAACTTAGGTAAGAGGAGGAAAGATTACGTTTGAGCAGCTCTCTTTTGACACAAAGAATGGAGATGGTGCAGCTTCTTTTGAGACTTGGATGGAAAGCCTAAAGACTGACCCTGATATTGTAACCTACTCTCTGGATCCCATTCACAATCTGCTCGAATCCGGGGGACCTCAGCAAAAGAACTTACGCAAAGCAATAAGTGATTATATCAAGGAGATGGCACTGGTTAAGAACTGCTCATGCCCGTCGGGTTCACAATTGATCCCTGGGAAAGAGTGCAACTGTGTATGTCCTGGTAGCCTGAGCAAGAATATGAACTGCTGCCCAACCAAATGGGGATTAGCCAAAGTGGTTGTCACTGTAAAAAGTGGATCAAACCTTTGGGGTGACTACACATCCAAGACTGATGCCTTTGTAAAAGTAAGCATTGGACGTTCTCGTGTTCAGACGTACACCATATGGAACAATAATAATCCAAATTGGCACATGCGGCTTGACCTTGGTGTTTTAGAACTAAGCTCAATATCCACCTTGAGGGTGGAGGTTTGGGATGAGGATAATAAATACGATGATGACCTACTTGGAGTATGTCAAAAATCAATCAACAGTGGAGTGAAGGAAGACATTTGTTATCTTCAGCATGGAAGTGTTACCTTTACAGTGGATGCACAATGTGTTCCTCATCTGAGTGGTCCTCTTTGTAAGGACTATGTGGCTTCACTCAATTAAATGTGTGTTATAAATGTAACCCGTTTTTTTTTAAGGAACATAGAACATCCGTGCTTATTTGTCTATCTGCAAAGCAAACTTCAAACAAAGTAGCATACAGGGGACTAAACATAGGGAGCTGTTTTACTGCCAAATGATTTGTATTTCTGTCCATTCCGTCAAAGGATTTACACAATCTAATCAGAGAGCACAACAAGCTAGATGACAACACTCTGCGATAATAAATTCAATAGCGTCCTCTCTCCACCACAGCTTGTTGATTTGGCAGTGAAAGAGCAGAGGCAGACTGATAAGGCCATCTCTCCTTTCTCTTGTTAACACAATTGCATTTAGCAGACCTGAATGGCTTCATATCCTATCACTCCCTTTACCCATCTAAGTTCTCAATAGCTCAAGCTAAATGTTCCCATAAGGCCACTTGGCCAGGGACCAAGGACAGCATTACAGCATTTCTATGTGGAACCTGGTGCTGCTGGCTGACAAGCTCTACAGTAACAGAACGCACAAAGGGAAAGTAATTATACCAAGGTCACATACAGAGCAAAGATCTGGGCGATACAAAGATCAGGGTGACGTCTTTATTGAAGGCATTACCTGTCTCTCTACATTCTATTCTCCCTCTCAATACCCCATCTCTCCTCTATCACTGTCCAACTCTCCCCCACTCTTTTCTTCTTTCTTCTCTCTCTATTTCCTCCCTCTCTGTCTCTCTCAACTCCATCTCTCTACTTTATCTGCCCTTCTCTCTATACCATCTTTCTCTCTCTCCCTCTCTACTTCCTCTCTCTTTCTCGACCTTCCTGCCTTCCCCCTCTTTTTCCCTATTTCTCTCTCCTTTCCACCTCTCTTCCATGTCCCTCCGTGCATCTCTGTCCCCCTATTTTCCCGTCTCCCTCTTTCTCTATCTTTCTCATTCTCTCTTTCACTCTCTTGTCCATTCTCTCTTTCTCTCTCATTAGTTCTCCCTCTTTCTTTCGTTCCCTCGCTCTTTCTTTCTCTTATTCTCTCTCTCTAGTTCCTTCTTGCACTCGCGTTCGTTCATTCTCTGTCTCTCTCTCCTCTGTTCTCCCTCTCGTCCATTCTCTCTCTCTCTCTCTCTCATTTGTTCTTTGTCTCTCTTTCTCGTTCGCTCTTCCTCTCTCTCCCTCGTACGCTTTCTCTCTCTAGTTCACTCTCTCATTCGTTCTCCTCTCTCTCTCTCTCGTTTGTTCCCCCTCTNTGCATCTCTGTCCCCCTATTTTCCCGTCTCCCTCTTTCTCTATCTTTCTCATTCTCTCTTTCACTCTCTTGTCCATTCTCTCTTTCTCTCTCATTAGTTCTCCCTCTTTCTTTCGTTCCCTCGCTCTTTCTTTCTCTTATTCTCTCTCTCTAGTTCCTTCTTGCACTCGCGTTCGTTCATTCTCTGTCTCTCTCTCCTCTGTTCTCCCTCTCGTCCATTCTCTCTCTCTCTCTCTCTCATTTGTTCTTTGTCTCTCTTTCTCGTTCGCTCTTCCTCTCTCTCCCTCGTACGCTTTCTCTCTCTAGTTCACTCTCTCATTCGTTCTCCTCTCTCTCTCTCTCGTTTGTTCCCCCTCTTTCTCTCTCTCTCTCTCTCGCTCTCGTTTGTTATCCCTCTCTCTCTCTCTCTCGTTCGTTACCCCTCTCTCTCTCTCGTTCGTTCTCCCTCTCTCTCTCTCTCTCGTTTGTTCTCCCTCTCTTTCTCGTTTGCTCTCCCTCTCTCTCGTACGCTTTCTCTCTCTCTCTCTCTCTCTCGTTCATTTTTCCTCTCTCTCTCTCCCTCTCTCTCTCTCTCTTGTTCGTTCTCCCTCTCTCTCTCTAGTTCACTTTCTTTTGTTCGTTCTCTCTCTCTCTCTCTCTTTTGTCCCTTCTTGCGCGTTCGCTCATTCTCTTTCTTTCTCTCTAGCAAATGAAACAGAGCAGTTTAAAGGGAACTCTCGCCATGCCTATATTTAACCAGCAGAAAAAGGAAAACAAGATCAAACTTACCTCTCTAGTTGTAGGCACCATGGAGTAATTTATCCTTAAAGTCCTGAGAGAGAAATGATCATCATGATCACTGTAATGTATACACAGATTGGGTGATCACAAAGTAGATGAGTCCAGAACCCCAACTTCACTTCACTGACTCTCTGCATTCTGCTACCCCTCTCTCCTCCTCTGCATGGATGGCTTGTGTGGCTTTTCAATCAAAGAGACTCAGGAAAACACAAAGTTTGCTGTGTATCTGTGTAATTGTAACCTAAAGTGTACATAATAAATATTTCTGGGTAAAAGAAACCCCAAACTATTATAGTCTCTGTTTATTCAATGTATCTGATCCCAGAAATAGGTACTTTTGTTAATTGTTTGCTAAAATCTGAAAATGTTGCTTTACTAATAAATAAAAAGTAAGCAAAAATAAACTGATCAGTGCAATGTGAATCTTCTTTCTCCTGTGTGTCTGATGCATTACCATGATATATTTTGTCTACAACACTTCTTTAGACTGTTTAGATGTAGGGACACATGGAGACAAATATCTGCACTATTTAACATTCTGTTCAAACCAAGCCTGGAGAAGATAAACTTTCATCAGTAAAGCTGAGTAATCCAGAAAATCCAGCTTCACTGAAAACGTGTATCCTCTCCAGCCTTGGGGACCTTTAATAAATCAGGGCCAATGTATCTGTCCATTCAGTGCTGTACAGAGAACTAACAAAAAAAAATGTATTAACAGTCATTTATTAAAATAGCACAATCCAGCAAATTAACATTGAATACTTAAATTTCTAAAACATGTACATAAAAACATTGCCATCTTATGAAGTACGTCTCCAAATATATGGGGCACTCTCCCATCCCTTGACATGCAGATGATTGGGGGAACTGTGGTAGATTATTGTTCTCTTCGCATTTCACGAGGACGGCGTGCAAGGCTGCGCTGGAGCATTTTGTGATTCTAGATGAGTTATTCCATGGTAGACTGTGGATAAGGTTTAAGTTGTCACTTGGCATTCTGTATGAATTCAAGGAAAAGCCAATTACCTTATATGCAATCATGGAAAAATTGTTATTTAAAAGCCTTATTTTAAAGCTTAAGTGCTACAAGTTTCCTGTCACCCTGAGGCCATGTATGCATCTTGGTAATTTATAAGTATGTAGGAGAGATTGAACAATCAACATAATATTCTCCTGAGGAAGCGGACATTGGTTCCATGGAACGTGGAGAAAACAATGTATGTACCATAGTTCCCCCAATCATCTGCATGTCAAGGGATTGGAGAGTATTATTTTTCCACCTATGTGCTTGGAGATATACTTCTTAACATAGCAATGTTTTTATGTACATGTTTTAGAAATATAAATAAGAAATGTTAACTTGCTGTATTTTGCTTCTTTAATAAATTACTAATAATTTAATGGATTATTTATTCATTACTCCCTGAAAAGTCCCGTAGATTTTTTGTTAGTTCTCTGTATGTGATTTATGAATGGATGTGGCAGTTGTTGACTGAATAATCGGGTGGAAGAGCTTTTTTAATCCTTTGGCACTCCAGTTACCAGTTTATAGATCAGATACAGTATATTCAAACATTGCAAGGAGGGTAATATTAAACAGCCCGTACTGTGCACATTAAAGTATTTACATTTTATGATAGGTTTCCCAACACCATGTTTAAGTTCACCAAAATGACAGCACAACCTAACAATGTAGAAAACAAAACAAAAAAAAAAAAACAACTCAAAATCGAATCTACTAAAATGTAAAACAAAAAAGTAAAATACATTTTATTTGAACAATCATAAAAACACATCCTTAAAACATTAATTGATATTTTTAGACTTTCAATGCCAGAATGAGAAGAATGTTGAAAATTCTATGAGTTTTGCGGATCCCAATCAACTTCTTCAGGAATCACCGAGACTTATAATATTTTATAATTTATTAATTTAAACTTTTTTTAAATAAGAGATCAAACAATCTAGAAAAGAATGATTGGATAAATGTGGTTTGAACTTTTTAATTTTAGGAGAACTTGTGACCAGACTTTTGCATTCCATACAACTAATACAAGATGGATGGACAGGCTGGAGGTTAGCGTTAAACAAAGTGACTTTTTTCATCTTTTTTATTGAACAAGTCTTCACATAAATACTCTCTTAATAACTAAACTGAAAAAATATAGCATTTGAAGATCTCAAGTTTACAGTTCTCTTTCAGCCATCGGGGAGTTATGAGACATGATTTATTAAAGCTCTCCGAGGCTGGAGAGGATACACTTTCATAAGTGAAGCTGGGTGACCCAGCAAACCTGGAATGGATTTCGTCATTAGCTATATTTGCTTGCAAATGTTTTGAATCCTGGACCAGATCCATACCAGGTTTGCTAGATCACCCAGCTTTACTGATGAAAATGTATGCTCTACAGCTTTAATAAAGCAGGCTCAAGGTAACAACTGAGAGACAGCTGTCACCCTATAACAAAAAGTGCTTAAAATGAACTTTCATGGTGGGCTCACCATGGATTATTCGAGGTAGGACTCAGACAATGCCTAGTAAGGTTTGATGAACAGCGAGTTGCCATTACTTTTAAATTGCACCCCAATGCACAATTACAAACAGTTTTCAAAATCCTAATAACTTTTCAGTAATTGGGTTTGTTTCTACTTTAAAATAAAACAAATTTAAAATAACTCAACCACAGTCCTGGCTAACGTATGGGCATCAGACAAAGGGGTTATGGGTAGAAAAATGCATTTGGCTTGGGTGGAGGGGCTGAAATTTCCTTTTATTATTCATAGCAAAGATATATACCCGGGGCATCATGTTTCTATAAACCCTTTGAATGGGAACTCTTTTGGGACGGGAATGGGGTCCAATGGTTTTCCTTGGTTTGTTTTTTTGGTGAAATGGTCTTGGGTTTCTTTGACGTCTTTTATATCCAGTATCATAAGGGGTTGTGCTGTGTTGGTTTTTCTTCCTATATCTAGAAATCCTCTCACATACTCTGAGTATAATATTCCGGATTGCGTTCCTATTTAGCTGCATTTTATTTTCCAACTGTCTTAAAAAAAAGTCAACATAGCTGGAAAATTGTTGTGGGGTCGAGGATATGACATGCAAATGGAATTCTTTTTTATCTATTGCCAATAAAGGAAGTTTGGTAGCCAACTCACTGCAAACTGCTGTCATCAGTGCACCAACGCTATCATATTCCATCTCTGTGTGCTGTAGTAATGTCCGTCTAAGGAGTTCAATGGTTGCAGAGATGGCGTTGGCCTGCAGATCACAAAAAGGAAAATAATGGCTGAATTTTCTAACAAGATCAACGCTTTTTGCTACATTTAAAATGTGAGATTTACTTCTGCTTTTTCTGATTGCACTTACAGTTCTTACAATATCCTGTGTAACTTGAAGTTGTAGAGTAGACGTCAAGAATTGTTCAATAGCGGGTTTTAGGTAAAAGTTGCAAAACCGTTTAGCACTGCGTTTGTCTTGTATTATGGTTTTGAAAGAGTTCCCAGATAGAGGTTTCTCCTTCTCCAGGAACAACTTATCTTCTTTTGCTTTGAGAAGAACATTGTGTGTTGTTTGAAAGGCCGCAGATGCTTTTCTCAAGATCTGAAACTTCAGGTCAACCTCAAACAGATCAGTAAAAGGAAAAGATTCTCTTCTGATCACTTTGTTAATCATTTGTAATATCTCCAGGCAATGTATCGGCTCATAATCTTTCTTTAATTTAACCATGGTTAGGACGTATTTGATGCACCTCTTAGTCAGAAACTGAACGACACTCTCCAGTTTACTCCAAGGTTTGGTATTGTCCCTGGCTTCTTTCCTCGTATTCCAGGTTGGGTCTATATGTGTTTCATTAATAGTAAAGCTTTCACCTGCATGGTCTGACCACGTCTCAACATTATGAAGAGCTTCCGTAACCAAACTTCCTCTGTCTCCCATCTCCTTTTTGAGGATCTGCATGAATTCATTCAGAATATCAAGGTTTTTCAAAATTGAGGACTCCAACTGGTCTGCTTTGCCTTTGCAGTATAAGTCAAAATTGAAATTAGCTTCAAGCTCATCGGGGTCCCACTCCTGGCTACGGAAGTCTTCAACAATTGCCCGTTCCATGCCGTGTCTTAAGATTAAAATTTCAGTGCACTTCTCTTTGTAGAATGTTTCAAGTTCTTGGCTAAGATATTGGAATTTCTCCATAAATTCTCCTTCAAATTGTTTTTTCTCGGAATCTAAAGATAATCCAAAAGATTGAATCTTTTCTTGTTTTATTTTTTGCAGTTGTTCCAACATATCCTTTTTTAAGGTGTCTAGGCCAAAAGATATTGAAATCTCTTCCTCCTTTTTGGACTTCCACTGGTACATTTCTTTGTGCATACTTAATTCTACTTCCCTGTAGAGATTGGACAGTTCTTTGTAGATTATTACATCTTTAATGTGCTCAAATCTGAGAATAGGCTCAAGATTTACAGCGTTCCACAGACTTTTGATATCATTGACGAAGTCTTGCATAGTACGCAGACTGCCTTTCATTGGCTCATGGGTTAGAGTATAAATTAAATGCTGTTTTAGCTTCTTGACTTTCTCGATATAATTAGAATTTATGCATCCATTAAAAGGATCACTATGCCATAGACTGGGCATATAGTTGAACCATTGGCTGTTTAAAAAGTCACATTTCAATACATCATTTAATGATAAATAGCCAGCCCTTTTTACCACATTGGCAGCTAGATCCATCGTTTCACTTAGATATTCATAAACGTTGCTTTTGTTTCTGATGTCTCCATCTGAAGATGGTACCTTGTTCTGTACAAAATACAAAGTCGGTTTTCTACCCAAATCTTTCATCCTGAGAAATGAACAAACTGCAATTTGTAAAATATTGATGATGTCTGATGGACTTTCACTGGATAGATTGATGATGGCAATGTCACTTATCCCAATCACGAATGTTGCCAATGCATTGTCATGTTCAAATCTCTCCTCTGCAGAAGCCAACTTGGGGGATCTTAATCCTTCGGTGTCAATTACCAAGACAAAGTCACAGTCCAGCTTCCCCTTTAATCCGTCTTCCACTTTTAGAAGACTCATTAAAGCTCCTTTTGTGTGTTGAGGTCTGGTGATCTGGAACTGCAACCCGAACATGGTGTAGAGAAGGGTGGACTTTCCTGTATTGCAAACCCCAAGTGCAGATATCACCCTCACTCTGCATGGGCCTTTTGTCTTGTTGACCAGATCACTCAGGACGTCATTTATCCACTGAAAGGGTACGCTAAAGGTTTCTTCACTGATCAGAGTCAGTGGAAAGCCATCCAACAAAAGATCTGCAGCTGTCTTAGGCAAGTCAGATAATCTGGGAATCTTCCCTGTTGCTTTGATGATGATGGATTCTGCTTGGTAAATGTGTGCCAAGTCATACAAAATATTCCTCTGCATTGCTTCCTCCAGCAAAGAATTTGTAGAAGCTTTGGGACAATGAAACTGCATCCATTTTAGAAAATATCGTTTCTGTGCCTGGCTCATCAAAGTAAAAGCATACACTAAATCCGTCACAGCATCACTCAGTATGTACCTATTGAACCTTCTCCACATTTTTTCTGATTTGATATGTTCCATGGTGGTCGCTCCTTGTCGTAGTAGATGACACATCTCTTTTTCAGCATTGGCAAACTGTACTCTTAAATATTTCTGGGACTTTAGTTCATTTTCATTATACTTTATTGCAAGTACAATATCATGGGCCAGTTCTAGGCTGTGCAGTTTAGCATATTGACAATTCACTTGGTTTTCATCAGTGATGAAGCCAAAAGCGGAATCTAAAGTCATATCAGTCATTCTTATTGGCTTAGGGTTTGTCCTAATAATGTTCTTAATGATTTCCTGTATTGTTCTTTCTGGGTTCTGCTCAGTGCCCGTCAAGAAACTGTGTTTGGTTAAGCCAAATGAACTTAAAGCATCAAGTAAATGTTTTGCCTCACCATCCCTGAAACAATGGGATGAGTGTCCCAACATGAAATAAAATTGATCACGTCCCTCAATAAACAACTCACAGCTCTCAGGGATTTCTTCAAGAAGAATGAATGTGGCAGAAGAAATGCTTGCTAGGAACTTGAATTGTCTCTGGTATGTCTGTATGTCACCGTGCAGATTGACTACAGCAAAAGGTTGTTGGGGACAATGGGGAGCTGTGTTTTTAGAAGGGAAAAACCAAGTTATCTCTACCAGCCCATCGGAAATTTTTTTCGACCCTTTACCGCAGCTCATTTGGTGATGAACAAAATCATTACGGGAGCTGTGTGAGTCAAAGCTGAGAACTTGATTGAGGAGCTTAGATTTGGAAATGTTCTTACATTCCCCAAGTCTTACAAAAGAGATCAGTGGCATAGGGATATTCACCAAATGCTCTTCTATAAAATCTCCAGTTCCTGTTGGAGATGGTAAATGCTTTATAATATCTCTCATTGCCCACAACAATAATGTGCATTCTGTACCATAACCCGGGGGGAGGAGTAGAGGAACAGCTACCTGACACATGGATAGTCTGGTTACAATTTCTTGTTGTAGAAAAGCGTCTGAACAATGCAGGAGAGCACACAAGACATCCAGTGGGTGAACAGTTAGTGATTCATTTTCACCATGTTTTGAAAATGAATTATATGTCTTGCTATTCTCTATTGGTTCTGATGGACGCACACCAATATCAACTGAGATCTTGGATCCTCCCCACGTAAATCTTGTGCCTTCTTTTGCTTTTTTGGGGGTTGATTGTATCTCCATTTCCGAGCTGCATATTGTTTAATTTCTAGCATTGGTATCCATTGACATAAGCTGATTTAGGAAGCGCCAAGGGATGTCCGTTTTGGAACGGCAGGGAGTATTTGATAAGACATCTTGACTGATGCTCAGAGCATCTGAAGGTGTCAGCTTGTGTTGTGTATACGTATTCAGGCCCAGTTCTTCAATGAAGCAATTGAAGGTATTTTTTTCTGAAAACAAAATAAACAAAGTTAGTACCTGCATATGGTAAAAATGCCAAAAGTTACGGTTCAAAGACGTTTAATGTGTAACTAACCCTAACGGTATAGTGCAGGATCTTGTGGTCCCACTACCTGCAAGTTCCTGCAACTTCATTGTATTTTTTTCATCAGTTTCTGTCAGTCAGGGGATAACTTGGATCCTCCTAGGCTGAGGCTTAAAATCGGAATTTGACTTCTCTTTGTGGTTGGGATTTAAGCAGAACTAAAGCTTGCGACTCGCTTGTCCACATTCCATCTCAGGGCACAGCCTCCTTATCCTCTTATACTCAAGCTATTATGATTGTCCGTGCCAGAATGACGTAATTCCAGTGCTGGCACATGGGGCTCTATTCATCCTGACACATACAAAGGAAGCCGGATTGTTGGGTTTCCCTGGCATCCAAAACTGATACTCTTCATGCAAAGCTTAGCTTTGTGGCCAGTAACCCGGAGAAAGCAGGAATGTATGACACATTATTATAGAAGGGACAACGCCCGTACCTTTCTGCAATATTAACCGGTCAGGTAAAACTGAAACATTCACAACATATTAAATACCCTGACCCAACTCAACTCTTCATGGTGCTAACAAACCCGAGAAATCTTTCCCTTTTTTTCGAAATCTTTTTGAAACCTGAGCTTCTTTGAACTTACTACCCTTAAATAAAGACACGTACCTTCGTACAAGTAAATCTAATCTCTTCCAGTATACTTTATAAGTGATTTGAAATTCAAAATCGGCTTGGTATCCCCTGAGGAAGCTATTTGCGAAACGCGTTGACTAACTAGGACTGATTAAAGGAATTTATTTGTATTATAACAACTGGTCGCTTAGATGGACTCCTATATCACTATACCAATGTACTTAATGTGTGATGTAAAGATTTCTGAAATAAAGGACTGATGCATTCTATAACTGAAGTATTAAATCTGTTTATTTAC
The DNA here is from genome assembly GCF_032062135.1 of Pyxicephalus adspersus. Lineage (NCBI taxonomy): Eukaryota > Metazoa > Chordata > Amphibia > Anura > Pyxicephalidae > Pyxicephalus > Pyxicephalus adspersus. The sequence continues at coordinate 3,526,895 of NC_092864.1, read as the reverse complement.
TTATGTGTGTCAACTTGGCCTTTTACTAACATCTTAAAAACCCCATCCTCCCATTTGGCCCCAGACCTGGCTATGGGCCACATGTTGTTTTTGTACTCAGGAAAGCCATCTAACCTTTATTTTAGATTTCTAATATGGAAAGAATGAAGTACTTAGACAATCACAGTGGTATCTCCATTGTTTATGAGGACATCAATCCTATATATATTTATTTGTCTTCCATTGAAATAGTATTAAATGGAACCCGGACATGTTCACTTATCCATACTAGTTACTAAGCAAGTAAAGTTCTGCATGTTGGCGACTTTTATATTTGTGGTCTAAAATCATCCTGAGATAAGATACGGAGTAGTAATAAAATAATTCATCAGATTTTTTTCTGAACTTTTCATTTGATCACCATGGTGTTATTAACGACATGAACTCACCACTCTCTTCTTTACTTGGAGGAGTTGGAGCCGTCTCCATGTTCCAGGGTTGGCAGACCCTTCCTCCTCTATCAATCAGCATATTCAGATTCTGGCGCGTTTTACTGGCTGGATCATCACATTACAGAGCTCAGCTCTGGTTTCAGTTGAATCAAATAGAGCTCCTGCCAACCACGTCCACCATTGGGCCCAAAAAGAAGATTGTCCAGTGGCTGTTGGATCACTCAATGCGCTTCTTCGGAGATCACTGTGGGTACCAGTGAATAATCCTGTGTGAGGGAACATACATCGAGACATATCTCAGTCTGAAGCCTGGTGGCCCTGCTGATGCACACCTCACCCTTTATAGCACAATTGTGTCATTTGCAATGCTTCCTATATGAGTAATTCTGGCCTAAGGGCAATTATATCAAACACAGTCTAGGTGGGGAACGGTATTCTGCGCACATTTTTGGAATGCTTTACTAAAAACCTGAATGCTGGGAGGGTATGTACAATCATGACACTCCAACAACACACCGGCTGTATAATTTCTGTCTGGTTTGTGCTCCTCCCACCAATAATTCATAGAAACGATTATTAATATCAATATAATACTTATAAACAGTATTCATATAATGGCAATATATTACGCAGCACTGTGCATTAATATAATGGTTCCAAATGGCAGAGACAGACAGTGACATGAGGACGGGAGGAACCTGCCCTAAAGAGCTAACAATCTAAGAGGTAGGGGGGAGCAGCAAACAATAGGAGGAGGGATATGAAATGGTGGGTGAGTGAGGGTTGAAGAGACAGAAGAAGACGGGTAGGCGAGTTTGGGTTTTAGGGGCAACTTTAAATGAACAGAAAGTAGGGGCAAGCTGAATAGGATGAGAAAGACCATTCTAGAAAAGTCTTGGAGACCTGTATTTGATGAGGTTATGAATGAGGAAATCATTAGGAGGTCATTGGAGGAGTGAAGAGAGTGGCTAGGGGGGTATTGTTTTTTACCAAATCAGAAAGGTAAGTGGAAATGTAAATGTAAGTGGAAATGTAAATGTAAGTGGAAATGTAAGTGGAAAAGTAAATGTAAGTGGGACAAGAACTGTGGAGGGATTTGAAGGCAAAGCACAGAAGCTTGAATTTTAATCTATGGTGAAATGGACGCAGTTGAAGAGAACTACAAAGAGAGGAAGCAGAAGAGGAGCGGTGTGAAGACTATGTATGGGGTAGGAAGGTGGGAAGGCTGTGTGTGGGGTAGGTAGGCTGTGTATGAGGTTGGTAAGTTGGAACACTGTGTATGGGGTAGGTAAGAAGGCTATGAATGGGGTAGGTAGGTGGGTAGGCTGTGTATGGGGTAGG
>NC_092864.1:3517048-3522356 GCF_032062135.1 Pyxicephalus adspersus | reverse complement strand
GAATTAGGAGTTCCTCCTTTCCTGGCTGTCTTTTCTCATTGTCTTTCTTCTTCTGTAGACATTGTCCTGTTCCTTCATTTCTTCCTATCCATAGATACCCGGAAAAGCAGGGTAAATTGGGGCTGGTTTGCCTTTTTCCCCGCTCTTACAAGGATTGGGAATGTCCCGATATATAGACTTGGAAGTCAGCCTTTTCTTGCAGGTGATGCTAGTTTTGTTCTGGCACCTTTCAGCTGGTTTTTCATGAAAGCGAAAGAAGAATTAGAGTTTCGTTTCTTCCCAGAGTTTCATTTCTAGCTGATTTCCTCAGGCGATCCTGGCTACCAGACAAATATAGGAGGAAGCTTTGAGTTATTTGAGTTTACCAGGGACTAATTTCTGTGTGCATAAAGCTGCGGGACACTTTTGTCCTACCACGCCTTCCAGGGCACCTAAAATGTTTGGTGTGTATTTTATATGTGTTTTCCTGAAAGTAGCTATTACCTGGGAAGAGAATGAAAAGTGCTGTGTCAGTAATATAATGTGTTTGCACAATGATTAGTGCTGACCTAATATTCTTTAAATATATTTCTATAATCTCAGTGTTATTTTTATCGCTATTTCTCCACCACGGTTGCTCCAGAGATTGCTGGGGGTTCCTTGAGCAATGGGCAATTTGTGATTCTCAGGTCAGTATAAGTGACACCAATGATCTTTTGGCTATCTGTAATTCTTTCCGCTGGTGGGCAACTTAAGAGAAATTCTTTCTATTGACCACCACACTAATATATTGTGAGCTGTAATTATAGAATGGGTTCCTGGTTGACCTGAAAATTATTTTAGGGTTCCTCCACAATTAAAAGGTGGACAAACACTGTACACATCTGTAAGGATGATTTTATTTCCAAAGACCACCAACTTCAGAGCTTTTTTTCCCTATGGCCAGCAATGTACAAGTCATTCTTCCCAATAGGCAGCTATGTAAAGGTCATTCTTACCATTGGCTACTAGTGATAGAGTAACTCTTCACAATTGTTACTAATAAAAGAGTCATTCTTCCCAATGGCCAGCAATGTAAGAGTCAATCTTGTCAATGGCCACCAATGTGAGAGTATTTTTTCCAATGGCAACCAAAGTGAAAGTCATTCTTCCAAATGGCCAGCAATTTAATAGCCATTTTCTCAATGGACAACAATGTAAGAGTAATTTTTCCTTAATGGCAACCAATGTACCAGTCATTCTTCCCAATGGCCACCAATGTAGGATTGATTCTTCTAAATGATCAACAATGCAATGTAAGAGTCATTCTGCCAAATGGCCAGCAATGTAAGAGTTATTCTTCTAAATGGCCACACATGTAGGAGCCAATTTTTCTAATGGCCACCAATGTGAGAGTCAATTTTTCCAAAGGCCAGCAATGTAGCAGTCATTTTTTCCAATGGTCAGCAATGTGAGAGTCATTTTTTTAATGGCCACCAATGTGAGAGTCAATTTTTCCAATGGCCACCAATGTAAGTCGTTGTTGCCAATGGTCACCAATCTAAAATTCATTCTTCCCAATGGCCAGCAATGTAGCAGTCATTTTTTCCAATGGTCAGCAATGTGGGAGTCATTTTTTTAATGGCCACCAATGTGAGAGTCTTCTTTCCAATGGGCAGCAATGTAGGAGTCATTGTTCCCACTGACCACCACACTAATGTACCATGATCTGGGGATATAGTAATAATAAAGGGTGTTCCTAAGACCTGAAATGTGTTCCTAGAGCTTTGGGGTATTGGAAAGGAACACCCTGAAAGGGTGTTCCTAGAGCTTTGGGGTATTGGAGCTCCTGTGCACAGGCAGGGGTTACATCAATGACAGAAGAGTATCGCCATCTTCACGGAAGTCCACCATGGAGCCAGCGGTGGAGATGATGCCTTCCATGCATGTAGTGATGGCAGGTCCGGAACCTGTCATTGTGCAGGGCATTGTACAAAGAAAGTATGTGCCATCATCACCAAATATGAATATGGCAGAAACTCACCACCCACCAATGAGTTTAGTTCCACTTCAATAAAGACTGTTTCAGGTCCAACTTTGTCACACACCTAGATTCTGCTCTAACATTATTATAGTGTTATATTGTATTATATATATATAAATATGTACATACTTATATATAAGGTAGTCTTATAAACAATTGTCATTTTTGTTGTGCATACTTTTATTTTATATTTTATTATTATTATTATTACTAGAGGATGTAAAAACATGGATACAAAGAATTCACTAATACAGTACTAGCTCAGTACAAATAAAAAATAATACAAATATACAAAGTCATAATCAATACATAACCAGGCATCATCCATTAAGCTGAGAATTACAGGAGGATCATTTGCTAGAATTTTAAGCACATGCCAAGATTTCTTTCATATGAGTGTATTATTCTTTGTTTCACCTGTACAGAAAAAGTATTAATAAAGGATTCCCGAACCATGAAAAATGTACCTTTGTGCAATGGGAAGGAAGATTCAGTCCAGGCCATTTTAAAGGTCTACATTCATGTATCTTGCAATAGGAGGGCAGCTTTTATTAGTAAGAAATGAACACAAGGGGTAAAAGGCGTGGAACCCAGAGGTAGGCAAACTCCGGCCTAGCCAGTATTCCAGTCCGGCCGGACTCCCCCCCTAGGTATTTTTTGTTGGATCCGGCGTAATTGAGTTGTCGCGTTATCGCACGTTCCAGGGATATCATCGAGTTCCCTCACAGTAACCCCAATTACCATGCCTAAAAAGCAGAAGCAACGGGCAGCTACCAGTCTCTGGATGGTTGACCTCGAACATCGTGTCTTCAACCCAAATGGACTGACAAATTATTCTTCCTACAACTAGGTGTTTAGTGTGCAACGACACCAACAGCACTTTCAAGCAGTCGAATCTCAAGGGGCATTTTGATGCCAAGCACGCGCACACATAGAGACTTTCATTGGCTTCTACTGCCACATGCTCACTTTCCAATGTTGTTGGCACGTGCCAAGCGTGTTATGGCAATGTTTGACAGCACTTATTTGTGTGAGCAGCTGTCCTCCAAGATGAAATTTTGTAAGAACAAGCTGCGCTCTCAGCTCACTGACAATCACCTTAATAATACTCTGTTGCTAAACGCCTCATCATTAGAACCTGATATTGTATCTGTCTGTAAGAACACGCAACATCATGTTTCCCATTGATCATACTGTATTTTTAAATTAAAAACCTTTCCTTGGACACCTTGTTTCTTCTGGCCTAGTGTGCCTTCTTTAAATGGCCCAGTAGTCCAAAAAGTTTGCTGTCCCCTGCGTTATATGTTCTCCAGACACTTCTACTAGCTTGGTCCGGTTCCACTAATCACCTATTTGTGTATCTACAAGAAAGGCGATAATGTTGTTATCAATGCCACACAAGTGCTACAATGGCAAGACTAGGGACATCCCAGCATGCTGTGGGTATCATTGTCCAAAATCAAGGCAAGGGTAAAATTTTTGACAAAGGAATAAGGCAGCTTAGTGTAGCTTGAGAAGGAAGAAGAAGAAACTAAGATGCAGGGCATCTGCATAGAACTGAAATATCAGCTAGTCCAAGCAAGAGAGGTTCAGCTTAAATAGGAACCAGAGCTCCTTGAACCAATTCCATATCAGTTCATGACATTTAATGCTGCTATTAAACACCCTTTTCTCAAAGTGGGTGAATCTGAAGCTCACCACTTTTGTAGGATGTCTTTTTTGGCCACCAAGAAAACAACTGATCGGATATCCCTGCCACCCCTAGTAACTTGTGTCCCCTGTAATGAGTGGATCTCTTTTTCCACCGGACCCGCAATCCTGCAGTAGGGGACAGCTTTTAATAGTGAGAAAAGACCACATGGGACAAAAGGCATGGAACATGTTATATGTTCTCCAGACCCTTCCACCAGCATGATCCGGTTCCACCATCAACCTATAGGAACATCTACAACATGGGTGATATTGTGGATATCAAGGGTACAGGCACTGTCCAAAGAGTTGTGCCACGCCAATGCTACCAAGTCAAGACTGGGGGCAACCACAATGTTTTGCGTAATATTGCCCACCACTTTAAGAGCAGAGACAGTTTCCTGCAGGAAAACAAGAGGAATCTAAGCAGAAGGGTATCTGGGTACAACTGAAATGTCAGCCAGGCCAACCAAAAAAGGCTGACTTTGGAATGGAGCCCCTCGAACCAATTCCATACAAGTTCTTGGCATATAATGCTGCTATGAAACATCCAGTGGGTGGATCTGAAGCTAACTATTATGCAGGATTGCTACTCCAGCCACCAAGGAGACAATTTATGGGACATCCCTACCACCTCTAGTAACTTGTGCCCCTTGTAAGTTTATGACCTCCAATATTTGCCAATTCAAGGGATATAGCTAAAATATTAACCAAATGTATGGTAACATATTTGGCTACTGACCTCCAGAATGCCCTAATTGGGGGGCAGTTTAAGAACCTATGATAAATCAGCCTCTTATTTACCACATTTGGGGCAATGAGGGATGTGACTTGGGTCCATGAGAAAGGAGTGAAGTAGAGAGTCATGGTGAGAGGCTCCATGATATATCCATAGGATCATTGCCCTATATATTGCAGAAGGAAGGACCATCTTTAGGAAAATAGAGATCTAAGTGGAACCTGGTAGGGAAATAAGCGCACCATTTGGACAAACCTTGGCTTCTTCTTTTTTTAACCCTCAGCCTGTGATAAACTTTAAAAATTGCTCACCTTGGGTTTGGTGCTGCCAACATCCAGTCTAAGGGATTGGCCCAATCATTTAACTGATCATTTATTCGTAATCACCATCATTATACAATTCATTCAACTTTTATCCAATATTGACTCACATAGATTTCAAGTAGAATCTGTATGAATCAACTTACTCATAATGTCTGTTTTTTCTAATGTCTGAGATGTATGCATAAAATGTAACTTCTTGGTAGATTTAATTCACAGACCCATATGGAAAAATCATTTTTTCAATACAAATTATTTTGTATTGTTCAACATGCTTTGTGGTTGTACATCTCAATAACATTGAAGCTATGACAAATTGCTGCTGCTAGCATTTACACAGACATTTTTAATAGTCTCCTGTAGAGGGCAGCAGAGGTCTTTAGGACAATAACATAAAGCACATTGCTACTTTTTTGATATTTGGTAATTATGAATCAAGCTGTGAAAATAAAATAAAGTGAAGGAACACAAATAAGTCCGAATTGTAAAACAGAGAAAGCAATTAGACAATTATAAATACAAGTCACAAGTGTAAAGTTTTGAAAGGTAATAATTTGG